>NW_026267519.1:10917-16493 GCF_000697945.3 Frankliniella occidentalis | reverse complement strand
TTCAATGAATGGCGTTTTGGGTTGGAGGCTTTGGCGGGAACCCGGCCGGTGGTCCATCAGCTGGCCCGGAGCATGCGCACAACACTTTGGCATTCCCTATTGTAGTTCCACAACCCGCCACCAGAGGCGCACATTTGAATTTGGGCGCGGTGGATCCAGCCCGCAACTTTAAGGTACCAGAGGATTTGACGCAACCCATCCCTGCACCCCGAGGAGACAATCCACCCCTCCCCGCAACCATGAGGATTCCCGACCTGCAGCCTGCAGCCGGAGGAGAACACCCACCCCCGCAACTTTAAGGCACCAGAGGACCTGCACTTACGCCCCTCCGAGGTTGAGCCCCTCGGGGGGCGTGGGTCAGGCTCTCGCACGGGCGCATCCGACATCCCCGAACGGAATAACGTATACCCCCTCACTCCATCCTCGAGGGGACCCCCCACCCGTGCCCGCTACAATAAGGTACCGCAACTTTTGCCGCTACAATGAGGTACCCTTACTACTGCTATTGACAACAGGTGGAACCGAGGAACTTGACAGAACCATTGTTGAAGGATCATTAAATGACAATGGTTTAAACTCGAATGGTATGAACTATTGATATTTATTCTTTTTGAAACTAGTAATTGTTTAATTACACACATTCCGTTTAACTGGCAGATGACTATAAGATGACTGGTTATCCATGTTGTAATGTTTTCTGGGAAAGACGACTTACCTTCTCCTAAACCAACGATTGGTGGAAAGGCAAACGACAACACAACACAACAGTACTCCGGCAAACACTTCATTATTGTATACAACCATATCAATCTTTGGAAACCAAGAGACACAGACAGATGCTATACTGAATGCTCCGTGTGTTCTTGTCAGAAGTGTTAAGGTAAGATCGAATTTCCATCATACACATACTTGTACAAAGGGATAGTAATATTTTATTTCTATTAGGTGTGACCAAGGATATTTTCAAGCTTTTTGGTTCATCACAATATGATGTGTAAGGTATGTTTGTATTTTATAATGTTTAATGGATTATAATTTGCACCAATTTTTGTTAACAACTTGAAGATCAAGAAATGGTATTGTTTATACAGACAATTGTTCATTTACCTGCCTCACCATTGCGGTCTGCACCTTCTACGCCAAACCTTTCAGCCCAGACCCTCACTTCAAATAAACCAGCAGCCGATGATGATGAAAAGGTTTGATCTATTTTCTTTGGTTTTATGCTACCTCTCTGCTTGTTAATTAATTTATGCCATGGAGTTGGACTAATATATGAATTTAATTTTACAGAAGCTCGTCTTGCTTGTACGGCACTGTCCTCAGGTCAAAACTTCTCTGAGTAAGAAGGCGGCCATAACAGTTGAAGTGCCAGACGGAGATCTTCAAAAAATGGTGCACTATCTCCTTGATTGTTTATTCACAACAGAACAGGTGGCCGGTGGCCGGTATGACATCTGATGTCAAAACCGAAGAATGCACAGCACTTGACAAAGACATTGCAAGAATTTTGGAAAGTAAGTATTTTTATGCTGCCAAATAAGCAACAACAATTACCTTCAAAATCATTTTTTAAACTTTTCCTTGTGTCTCTTCCAGTTTATGTCAATAGCAAGTATGACTCAAAGCTATTTAATTTCAACAAGAAGTTATTTAAGCAATTTGTCAACAACAAATGCCACAAAACATTACGTCACATTTGGTAACATAATCCTGAGCTGGTTAGTAAAACTGTTCGAGGAAATCTTCAAAAAAAAATGTCAAAAAAAGAGGGGAATGATAAGCCGGTCAAGAAAGGCAAGCCCTCATCAATGAATAGATATAAAACCATCCCTTAAGGGAGAAGTTTTTCCGATAAACAGGTTGATGAAAGACATTACTCCCCTAGACATAGATAAAAGAAAAGAGGACGGCGTAACACCAGTGACATTGAATTGGAAAGCAAAATGGGCTGTTTCCCGAAATCACAAGAGCTTTTTCAACCCGTATTTTCTCATGCAAGGAGACGAGCTATCAACCTACATAAAGCGAGCCGATTTTCCGCCTGACTTTAAACTTTACATTCCTTTTTGCCGCACGTTGATACGACTTCTGGTTTTCGAGAACGAAGCTCATATCTACGCGCATGTCGGGCCGGGCCGCAGGGGCCGCGCGGCCGGCCCGACATGCGCGCAGATATGAGCTTCGTTCTCGAAAACCAGAAGTCGTATCAAAGTGCGTCAAAAAGGAATGTAAAGTTTAAAGTCAGGCGGAAAATCGGATAGCTTTATGTAGGTTGATAGCCCGTCTCCTTGCATGAGAAAATACGGGTTAAAAAAGCTCTTGTGATTTCGGAAAACAGACCATTTTGCCCAACGGCCCTGATCGAGTACAAGGCCTTCAATCACATAAGGAACTATACCGTTGTAATCCTCACACTTTCACCTTTATTTTGATGTAATGGTCGATGTACTTTGTTTGTGTTAAGTACCCAAGAATGCAATTTTAGTTTATGCTCACACACGCTCCGCCCGGCCGGCGGCGAGCTAGGGGACCATCACACTAAATGGAAAAGGACAATTTTGTATCTAGGAGAGATGCGTTCTTAAGCACATCTTTAGCGGATGCAAATTTGCACGTAAATTAGACACAAATAAAGTCATTTGTACCTAGTCTAGGTACAAGTTGTAACATTTTAGATACAAATTTGCATCCGCTAGAGATGTGCTTAAGAACGCATCTCTCCTCGATACAAAATTGTCATTTCAACATTTAGAGTGAGTGCCACTAGCGATCCTGGCGGCCGAAAGTTTCAGTCGCCATCCTCATAGCTTCAGTACAAATTTATTCATAGAGGCATCTTAATATTTTGTAATGGGTATGTTTTTTTTGTCAGTTTGGCACTAAAAGTTTACCATGAAATTCCTGCCCCCACTAAAAGTAGGTTTACAGCGGCTATACTAGCATCTCTCCTTGATCTGAGCATAAATCAGATTTATTCCAGTTCACATTGTCTTGCACTTGCAGTTCCAATTAGTTTCCTTCAGTCTTTCTGGCATGCAGAGCACAGCTGAACTCAGTTTTGCATTAGCTGTGCATTTATCTTCATTCAGCTGTATTTTGACTAAGTCAGTTCAATTTCAGTTCCGGTTAGTTTCCTTCTGTGTACCTGACATCTAAGCTCAGTCAAGCATTAGCTACCACTCGTGCGACCTCAGTTAATGCCAGTCAACCCTCAGCGGGACGGCAGCCTGTACAGAGCTACTGGGCATACGCGGCAGCCCGATGGGTTGCCTACGCGCTGGCGTGCAGGCGCGGAGGGCGAGGGGGGAGTGGAATAGTTGGCGGGGTGGAGGCCGGTTGCATGGCTCAGGCTCAGCTTAATTCAGTTCACAGTAAGGGGATAAACAGTACATTTGACGCCAAGTAACAGATAATTTTAGTTGGGGCATTCAGATCCGATTAGTCGATCTCACAAGGGAAGGTTTTTTGGTGTTACACACCAATTTCGCTGGGCGCGATACATATAGCAGGGGACATATGTAGATTAAGATTGGCACCGGTTTTAGCTGCCCATACTATGTACTTCGTTTGTTTTGGACAATTTTTAGTAAGAAAACATCATAAAAGCAGCAAAAATGTGATCTTCAAATGGGCTGACTGCGTTTGTTCCAAGCAATTTTGTTCCAATGCAGAGAGGCACTTTTGCTCCAAGTGACAATTTTGTTCCAAGCTTTAAATGTCATTGTTATTCCAAACATTTTGTTCCAAACTGAAACAGGCACGTAGATTTATTTGTCAACTACAGAAACAAAAGGCAGATTTCTCGACCACAGTGTGGTCATGTGCACAAGTTACTATAGAAAATCGTGAGTTATGAGACCCTACGGGGAAAAGTGATTCTAGCGCTGGACGTGAATGTTTTTTCTGTCGATGAATGCAGGGTAGAGTAACCGAAACCTACAACCTATTTCATGATCACAGGGTGCGATGAATACGGAAAAAAGGGCAGATTTCATGACCACAGTGTGGTCATGTGCAGAAGTAACTATAGAAACTCGTGACTTATGAGGCCCCTATCGGGAAAAGTGATTCTAGCGCTGCACGTGAATGTTTTTTTCTGCCAAAGAATGCAGGCGAGAGTAATCGAAACCGACAACAAATTTCATGACCACAGAGTGGTCATGCGCAGAAATAGAGAAATTCCCGACTGATCAGATCCTACGGGGAACAGTAATTCTAGCGCTGCCCGTGAATGTTTTTTCAGCCGATAAATGCAGGCTGCAGTAACCGAAACCCACAACCAATTTCATGACCACAGTGTGCGATCAATACAGAAAAAGAAGGCTGATGTCATGACCACAGTGTGGTCAGGTGCAGTAGTAAGTACAGAAACTCGTGACTTAAGAGGCCCTACCGGGAAAAGTGATTCTAGCGCTGCACGTTAATGTTTTTAGCTGCCGATAAATGCAGGCGAGAGTAACGGAAACCGACAAGCAATTTCATCACAACAGTGTGGTCATGCGCAGAAATAAGAACACAAACTCCCGACTGATAAGATCCTACGGGACGCGTTAAAGTTAGGTTACATGTAGTATAGCTCAGTCTAATCAGAGAAGCAAGTTCGATCCAAAAATTTCAGAATATTTTGTATCCTAACATAACCTTATATGACGAACGTGACGAGTTCTGCCACTGGAGGCTGGGCAGGGTGGTGCGAAATGGCGCCACGCAGAGACGAGAGACGTACAACTGGCTCAGGGACCGCACATATCCTGGCCCCACGGGAATAAACCAGTTGTAGGATTTACCCGGCGCACGACCTCTGCAGACTGTAGTGCACGTAGGAGTGCGTACGGAATTGCCCATAGCCCCCTCTTCATGACGTCATTGGGGGCCGAAGCGGGCCGAGCGAGTGCCATTGCACTCCCTGTGTGTGAGGTGCACAGCGTACCGCAATGCGCGGGTTGGAGTTAGGTTAAATGAAATATGGCTCAGACTGATCAGGGGATCAAGTTCGATCCAAAAAGTTCAGAATATTTTGTATCCTGTCATAACCTAATCTGACGAACGTGACGAGTTCTGCCAGTCAAGGCTGGGCATGGTGGTGCGAAATGGCGCCACGCAGAGACGTTCAACTGGCTCAGGCCCGGGAAGAGGTGGGGCCCCATTAGTCGAGAAGCCGAACAATGACTTGAACTAAATTGACTGGAATGACTGTGCATGACTTTGTTTTGACTTTCTGACTGCACACGACTGTTTTGTCTTTTTTACTTTTGTTTGACTATTTCTGACTTATTTGATAATTTATTTTGACTTTTGATGACTTTGTTTGACTATTTTTGACGATTTGTGACGTTAAGATTAAGAAACATAGTATTTGACTTGTATGAAAATTTTTGTATTGACATTTCAAGATTTTTTTTTTTATTTTTTTTACTTTTAGTCAGATTTAGAACTTTTATAGTGTTTTTTGTGTGCTCGCTTAGTGACTCGTGACTTTTTTGACCTTTGACATTTTTGACTTTGAGTGGCATTTTTTACTGTAAAAGTGACTCTTTTTCATAACCGGACAATGACTTTTCGAAATGTCTCCC
>NW_026267519.1:5747-10867 GCF_000697945.3 Frankliniella occidentalis | reverse complement strand
TTAGAGTGGCAACTTTCTCCGCACTGACTGACTTTGTGACAATGTCGAGAAGCTTCAAAAGGTCACGTGCCTCCGACAAAGCCTCTGGCTCATCTCCAGATAGGAAGTTCGGAGGCTTCACCTTTGAAGATCTCTTATACCTCTGAAGTTTCAGCAGCACTCTATGGATTCAGTCAGACAGAAGCAAAAACCTTTCGATCATGGCATAGCAACTGTTCCAGCGGGTTGCTGCTTGTATAGGTCTTTTTGTCTGGCTTTCAGTTACATTCCACTCCCCTATCAGGAGCTTCTTTAGCTCACTGGTCGCAACTTCACTCTGGCGGAAGAATTTTACCATAATTTTGACCTTCTCGATTAGTTCAGGCTCGTTCAGGCTAGTTCAGGCTCATCAGGGGCAAAGTCATCTGGCAGGCCGTCTTCCTCGCAGTCGGATTCATTGTCACAGACTGGTGCTTCTGCTTGCTGTTCCACCCTTTCTGACGGCCGGACATAGGCAACAGATGGCTTCAATACTGACTGGCCAATAAGATTACTTATATGTGCAAAGCACGAGACGTGACTGTCGGCTCCAAACTCCTCCCGCACGGTGCCCTTGATGTTGGTGCCACCATCAGTGATAACAAGGTGAGAACTTTCTCGTATGGGATACCCCAGGTAGAGCAGATGTCAGCTATGACTGTACGCAAGTAAGGAATAGACTTGCGCTCTGTGAGGGGCTGGGCACATAACTCGACAGACCTCAACAGTCTTCTCTTGGTAGGCAACTCTGCAAAATAAAAATAATCATGGCATTATTATGAGGAAGCAACGACGGGCTGGAAAACATATGCCACAAAATAGGAAGTCAGATGCTCACCTTCGATGTTGTGCGCTGTAACTCCAAGAAAGCTCCTCATTGTTCCCCTTTGTGTCCATATATTCATAGTTAAAGTGATGGCCACAGTCTGCTCCATTTCTTTTAAGATAACTGTCTTCAATGCCTTATATTAAGACAGCATGAGATGGAGTAAGGTAGGTTCACAAGGCACATTGTACAATGGCTGAACAGTTTTCACGAAACCTGAAGGCCTTCTGGGCAATTCCAGATTGCAAAAATGGCAAAAATCCGTCATTTTTTTGGTTTTTTGGCTTAACTACTTCAGTTAGAATGAAACCAGACGTGTCTACCGATTCAGCACGTTTTTCTGCTTCAGAAATCACGTGTAGCAGAACTACAACTGTACAGGTTATTTTTAAAAGTCATCGCGTTTATAGCAAATTCGAGTTCTGTTTTGAGTCCGCGCGTAACGACACTGTTTTCGACATATTGCAGACGATTGGCTCATCCGCGGGCCGCAACATTGGTACCATTGGATGCGTCTCAACATTGCGCGTTCATTCATGTGCCTCGCCAAAGTCTCGCACTATTCATTCGCCCGCAGCAGGCCTCGAATTGTGAGTTTTAGGACCGTTACGCACGGACAGCCTCTCTGGAATTGCCCTCTGTCATGAACGAAACTAAGGGGAAGCTTTTCCCTGGCCACCATGAATAAAAGAGCGTTTGTAATCTCTGCATCCCTATGAGCCCCAGCTGCAAGAAAATGTTGACTGTTAAATAGGCCGAGCATATACAGGACATAAACAGAAAAGGGCACGCGAATTCTCACGTTTGAAGGCAGCTGCATTGTTAATGTATTTATCAAGGGGACCCGAGAAGCGACGAGTGGGAGTACTCGGACTTGGAGTAGGGGAAGGTGGGGTACAGTGGGACACGGGGTACAATGGGACAGAGGCGATATCATCTATTTCTAACAGTATTCAGATGTTGAAAAAAATTGCCACGTTTCGCACTAAAGAGTTCTTCGTGGTGGCATTGATGATTGGGGCCTGGCTGAACATGTTTAAACAACAGAAAATGGCAAAGGAAAATGAGCTCCAAAAGTAGTGGAAACCAAGGTGACGTTTCGGATCAGTTTCCCGTTCTGTGCGTTTAATTGTTTGCGGTAGAAAATCGGCAAGGTGGCTCACCGATATGCAGTTCCTTACGACACAATTACCACCGTTGGGTTTTGAGTTGAATCCTAAAATACCGAAAAGGAAAGGACTAAAACGCGATAAGAGCGACAGGTACACATTGGGACAGCTCACTAGAGAAGTGTCCGATGCGACACTTTAAAAATTCTAAAATAGTCATATTTTGCAATACACTGACTCCAATCATGGTTCTATAGAGTTCTAGACCGCAACACGGTATGGATGTTGTGCAGTCATAAGTCAAATTTTTTCTGTCCCAATGTACCCCATTCCATGGTTTCTTATGAGTGTCCCATTGTACCCCGTACCCGGGAACATTGGGACAAGCAACACACTTTGGAAAAAATCATCTGCTGACAAAGACTTAGCGGAACGACATCTGAGAGCTCTCATTAACGATAGACAACACTTCAATATACAGACTGGGTCAACACCGATCAATCTAACTCACACGGTTTCCAATCTAGAGCAAAAACAAAAAATCCGTCCCAATGGTCCCCACCTTCCCCTACCTGAGCTCGTGCTCCGTGTCGCCGGTGTCGACCCCGACGTCGCCGACGTCGCCGACGAGTCACTGCTGCCACCGCTTCCGTCCGCGTCATTCTGAACGCCGAAAATTAGATCAAGTAAAACAAGCACCTAGGGACACTTGGGGACGGGGGCTGGTGGGGCGAGTGCGGTGGAAGGCACAACAACAACACACACACACGTGAGACATGGGTACCTCGTTTTACTCACCTCTCGCAGGTTGCCGTCAACTGTCTCCTCTTCAGACCTCGAAGAGGAAGGTGACGGTACCGATGACCAAGACGCGACTGTCGGCCACCATATAGCTGGGGCTCACCCCCCTCCCCCTCGCCCTCCGCGGCGAAGCACGGCTCGGCACTCGTCCCAGTGCTCAGCTCAGTGTACAAGCAGGCGGGGACCCAAACGCATCAGGTTAGGCGTGAAGGCACATTACCGACTCTCGCCTTATTTTATCTATCTTCCGAGAAAAACGGCTTTTTGGACAATTCACCCAGTTTCGCGGTTTTAACCGAAATCCGTGGCCGGTCAAGAAAAACGGTTAAATTAACTGAGAGGCCGCTTTTGTCCGGAAACCGGTCACGAATGAACCATTCCTAGCATGAGCAACTCTGAATTCTACAGTTTTACGAATATTCCATAAGTCCCATTTTGTTAAAATGTGCTTCCTTGTCAAATCTGAAATATCCTCTAATGAAATCCCTTATCTCATCGTAAAATTCTGTCAAAAGATTTTCCTGTTCTGAGGTCGTCCGCAATTTCTGTCCTTACAGTATCAGACATGTTTGTTCATGTCCCTTGTTTCCTATACCGTATACTTTTCCATACCTTTCCCTTTCTCCTGATAAAAACCTCCCCGATGACATTCCAAATAAATCTTCTTTCTATCCATCACTTGCCTGATCCCTCTCCTATTGCTATAACTACTCAATGTTTTCGATTCTACACTCTCCTTCCATATTTCAAAGTCACTCATGTACTGGAATGCTTGGCTCAGAATGTCACTTTTGTTATTATGAGCCTCTTCAATATGAGTAGTCAATCGCTTAAAAGTGATTCCGACATAATCACACTCTGGACATACTAAACTACTCACACTGGCACAACTATCTGGCTCAGATTCGTCGCTCATACCACGATGGAACTTCTTTATATGCTTTGTAAAATTTTTCTTGCAAAAAAAAACAGAAGAGAAGGAACATTAAAATATCATAGAAAAAAGTTCAATAACTGAGTAACAAAGAAAGCTACCGCCAAGAGAAAGAAATACACTGACTTCTCTTTGAAAGTCGATGGGCACGATTCACAGGTTATTTGGCTTTCACCTTCCTCCACTCTAACAAGGTAGATGTACGCCAGACCACGTCTCGCGTAACAGGCTTCGCGATATCTCACGAAACACTGTTACACTGCGACGCGCCTGGCATACATCTACCTTGGCCTGCGGCGCTGACACCTGAGTCGGGTAGTGCAAAACGTACACAAAGATACGGGCCTCCGTCCCGCCATTCGGCCTGTTAGTTCGAGTAAGCTTGCAGGGTTACGCATTTTTTCACTTATTTTCGTCAAAAAATACCCTCTAGCGCCTTAACGGTTTGAGCTAGAGCAAAACGGACAAAATTTTCGCCCACAGGGCTCTACTTTGATGAGTTACCCCTTAGGAGACAATAAAAAAATATTTTTAAAAAACGTCTTTTTTGGGACCTTTTGTTTTTGATTTTTTAAAAATCCAATTTTTGAGCTAGAATGCTCATCTTCGAACTCGATCTGTCTTTTTATGATACAAAACGACCCTTAAAATCCCAGGTCGCTCGCGCACTTTGTTTTCGAGTTTTCGTGCGGACAGATACACAGACAGACACACAGACACACAGACAGACAGACAGACAGACAGACAAAGTTTTTTCCGACCAGACGGAGTAATAGGCTTCGCTAATCGCTCAGCCAATAATCGCTCAGCCAACAAGCAGGCCCGCCCTTCCGCCAAACGCAGTTGCCAGCTCCACTTTGCTGCGCCGACAACTCCGTTCGGCAGGGGCCAGGCCTGCTTATTGGCCTGCCGGCGGCGATGGTCGGGCCTGCGCCCCGACCGGCCCCGACCATTTCAGTCTCGCGATTTACTGAAGAACATAACCAAATAAATAATGTGACCGGTAAATCACTTTGCATATTTGGGTGCTCTAACTTCCGGTGGGGGGCCTGCGGCCCTAGAGATTTGCTCCTTTCACATGACAAAAGACTGTAACGGGGCAACACCGTGACTACACCCCACCCTTCTGCTTTGCTCAAGAAAAATACATAAAAATTAACTTCACTCAGTATTATTCGAAAGTGTACTTTGATAAAACAAGAAGTAGTTCATTTAGTCAGTGTCACGCAGGGAACGGCGAGGTAACGGTTTTCGCAGCGTACAATTCATTTATGTTATGTTGGTAGCATTGGAAACGACAACGACATCATTCGGTCGGTCAGTCGGTCAGTCAAACCATACCTTATTTTGACAGCCCCCCCCCACCCTCCCACACACACACACACTCGCTGCTTACCGCTAGTGCGTCTTGCTGCCGCATCGCCTGCAAGGC
>NW_026267519.1:4827-5697 GCF_000697945.3 Frankliniella occidentalis | reverse complement strand
AATGCTCAGAATGCGACAGGAAATTTCAGACCACTAGTAATCTTCGGAGGCACATACGCACACACACGGGAGAGAAGCCCTTCGAGTGCGGTGAGTGCAAAAAGAGATTTCCGGATCGCTTTAGTTTACACAAACATCAGCAAACACACGCCCGAGAGAAGCCCTACGAGTGCACGGAGTGCGACGTGAAGTGTTTGAACGCTATCAGGCTGCGAGCACATCTCCGAACTCACATGGGCGAGAAGCCTTTCGAGTGCGGCGTGTGCAACAAGAAGTTTTCACAGAGTGGTAATCTGGCTGCTCACCTCATCATCCACACCGAAGAAAGGCCCTTCGAGTGCAGCGTGTGCAGCAGGAGATTCAGGACAAAGGCGCATCTCCGCAAGCATCTCCTGGTCCACAGATCAATCGTCCAACAACTGCCTGGTCTCGCAAGGGAACTCATAAGCAGTGTTAGTCCCCGATTTTGTTCCGCCTTGGGGGTTTTGTGTAGGGTCAGTGTCAGCAAAGACGGACGACGACAACGCACTTAAGTCCGTGAATCTCAGAACAAAGAGTCGTAACTACTCTAGTTCTAGAAAGCAATAACGTATTTAATTAGTAGCAATAATTTTGTATTAAATTTTCTTTTATTCGGATCGTCTATTTGTAAACACGGAGTGTTAACGTTTTTTCTTACATAGTTTTCGGCTACAGCCACTTCTGTAATACAGATTTTGATAAAACTTTTACGAAAAATCTATCCAAAAATTAGATTTTATTTGACTGATAGCCTCATTAAAATCCTCCCTTGTGAAAACGAACTCATCCGAAAATGTATCCGGGTTTGTACCGTAAAGAGTCCGAGACCCTCTGAGGCCTCGGACTTGT
>NW_026267519.1:3841-4391 GCF_000697945.3 Frankliniella occidentalis | reverse complement strand
CGAGAGCTCCCGTCGGACTGTCCGATTTCCGCCCGATGCGTCGGACTTGTCCGGGTAAAGCTCGACAGGGCGTCCCTCACGCGGTTCGGACTAGTCCGATTTTAGCCCGATACATGTCAGCACTCTTATGACTGGGCGTGCTGCCGGCCGAGGCGCACTGTTCAAGAATATTTATCACAGAAATAGATTGAATTAAGTATAAACTTGAGCTTTGAAGTGCTAAATACTTTACGTGCTCACGTGCCATTCTTAACCATACATTTGATATGGCCTTTTAGGCGTTTTCAAGTCCATGGCACAATTTTTATAAACAAAATAGGAAAACTTTTGTGTTTTGTCTCAAATAATTTGAGGTCGTCTTAGATTTGGTAATTTCTATCGGCCGCCGCGAAAAATTGTAATTAACCGAACATTTAAGACATACGGGGCCGCCCGGGAAAAAGGATTCATGAAGGTAGAATGGCACGGTGTGTGTTTGCAATAAATTAGAATAGGAGAAATAATGCACTAGTGAGCACAACGAAATGACCCTAAATGTATGTGAAGTAAC
>NW_026267519.1:0-3791 GCF_000697945.3 Frankliniella occidentalis | reverse complement strand
ACAGACACACAGACACACAGACAGACAGACAGACAGACAGACAAAGTTTTTTCCGACCAGACGGAGTAATAGGCTTCGCTAATCGCTCAGCCAATAATCGCTCAGCCAACAAGCAGGCCCGCCCTTCCGCCAAACGCAGTTGCCAGCTCCACTTTGCTGCGCCGACAACTCCGTTCGGCAGGGGCCAGGCCTGCTTATTGGCCTGCCGGCGGCGATGGTCGGGCCTGCGCCCCGACCGGCCCCGACCATTTCAGTCTCGCGATTTACTGAAGAACATAACCAAATAAATAATGTGACCGGTAAATCACTTTGCATATTTGGGTGCTCTAACTTCCGGTGGGGGGCCTGCGGCCCTAGAGATTTGCTCCTTTCACATGACAAAAGACTGTAACGGGGCAACACCGTGACTACACCCCACCCTTCTGCTTTGCTCAAGAAAAATACATAAAAATTAACTTCACTCAGTATTATTCGAAAGTGTACTTTGATAAAACAAGAAGTAGTTCATTTAGTCAGTGTCACGCAGGGAACGGCGAGGTAACGGTTTTCGCAGCGTACAATTCATTTATGTTATGTTGGTAGCATTGGAAACGACAACGACATCATTCGGTCGGTCAGTCGGTCAGTCAAACCATACCTTATTTTGACAGCCCCCCCCCACCCTCCCACACACACACACACTCGCTGCTTACCGCTAGTGCGTCTTGCTGCCGCATCGCCTGCAAGGCAATGTTCGACATCAACATGTCAGCTTGGGCATGCCAACGGCAAAGTGCACCAGCATTAAAAAATGGATTCACAAGTTACAAATGTACATTATTTTAAATAAAAAAAAATCAATCACATGCCCTTCTGGGCGGGGCTGAAAATAAATAAAATCACATCCCCATCTGGGGTCAATCATTTTCCCCTACTTTTTGGGAGCGGGGTTCTGTACAGAAGAAAAGCTAGAGTTAGTCAAAGTCAAAGAGTTGACAAAGGGTGTGGGGAGAGTACATGCACACTTACAGCCGGGCGGGTGCGGCGGCGGACTGTAGGGTCCTCGGCGGCAGCAACCTGTGCAGCGGCGGCGGCGCCCGGTGCGGCGTCGTCGGGGGCAGCAACCTGTGCAGCGGTGGCGGCGCCCGGTGCGGCGTCGTCGGGGACAGCTGCTCCGCGGGGCGCGGGGACAGGGCGGCGGCGGGGCGCAGGGGTGGGGCCGCGGGGCCTGGCCTCAGGCCTCACTACGACGACCTACGACAAAAAGACCAAGTTAGTCGTCACATCAAGAGTTGGAAAAACGAGGACGAGTTGATACTCACCGGGGCCTCCGCGGCCTCACGCACGGCCTCCGTGGCCGCCCTTGCCTCTTTCTTCGCGGCGCGCCGCGCTGCGGCCTCCGCCCGCCTGACGGCGTCCCTCATCGCCGCCGCGCTGATCAGGGGCTTGGGCTCGGGGGTGGGGTCTCGGTCGGCGCGGGCGGGGCGGACGTCCGCGGCCTGGCGCATCCCGGCCCCGTACCATTGTGGGTCCCCCCGCTCACCCAGGCGGCTGTGAACAGGCTGTAAGGAAAAGAGTTAGACAGTGCCAAGTACATCATGCTGGAGGAGATGGTGAGAGACTTATTCCGCGCTGAGGAGGGGGGCCGATGTACCGGCGCCCGCGCCAGGATCCTCGGCCACGGCCGCGCCCGCGTGCCGCTTGCTGAGAGTCGTCCTCCTCGGCGCCGTCCGGCTCCTCCCGGACGCCGAGCCGCTCGTGTACAGGCTGAACAAACACATAGAGGTTAAGGCGACATCCAACTTGCAACGGCACAGAGCTAAGAACGAGGATACTTACGGTGCGAGGCGTGGGGGGGACGATGGCCACCCTTCCCGCGAAGGCGCGGCCGGCCTCTCGTGCCATCTCCTCCTCGGCGCCGGTGGGGCGTGAGGAGGGCCCCGCAGCCCAATCGGCAGGTGGGGTTGGGACGGCGGCAGTCCCTGGAGGGCGCTCGCCCAACAAGCGAAGATTCACACGCTGGTAAGATAGAAAATCGATAGAGATGCACATGCGGCGAGGTTAGGAAAGGGGCGGCAAACTCTCGCGGTTATTTCGAAAGGCGCGGCGAACTCAATCGCAGGTTTAAAAAACGCACTTGTGAATCAACGAGTTCAAGAATGAATGGTGGAGGGGCACCCGCGGTAGCAACAGGTTAGGAGTCCGACACCTCTCTGGTCTCACGCGATTTCACACACTATTGTACTCACCACTTGCTCCTCATCAGAGGAATCGCTCGCATCGATGCGGAGGACATCATCTTCGGATGACATTCTTTTACATTCAATCACTATACAGCACACGGACTTGAATCTTACTCACACCTCTCACGTCTACCGTACGTCTGACGATCTGTCGCTTAGCCCGGACCTACTCAACCGACCCGCCCCCGCCTCGACCAATCAGAGCGCAGCACAGATTCAAATCGGCGACGGCACTGACAGGTGTCAATATTCACGTTCATTTCGCGTTTTAACACTTTGCTGATGTCGCGCGATACGGCGGAAGGCGTGTCCATCTTTATTCTTCCTTGTTTCAACTCGCACCACTTTATTTGATGTATTAAAACACTTTAATTCGCCTTTAACGAGACCCGGGGTCGGCGCTGCCATTCAAACGGCGGGCACTCATTGGCTGAGCGGCGCGGCACCGTCGGAGACGTTTTTCGAAGTCTTTGTGATGTGTTGAAGAGAAATTAGAGTTGACCATGTATTTTAAACGTGTTCAAACCTGTCTGTGACTTCACTCTCAGCCCGTTACTGACACTTTGCAAATACACAATGAACTTGCTTGTACAGCAGTAATACTCACAAAATTGCACGTAATACTCACAAATTTAGTTAGTAATACTAATTATTTTGTGAGGAATTACTTAGGAAGATGATGCTAAGTACTTGCTAACAAAATAATTAGTATAACTAACTAAATTTGTGAGTATTACGTGCAATTTTGTGAGTATTACTGCTGTACAAGCAAGTTCATTGTGTATTTGCAAAGTGTCAGTAACGGGCTGAGAGTGTTCCAACCTATGTATAATTTGTATTTTCAATGAATGGCGTTTTGGGTTGGAGGCTTTGGCGGGAACCCGGCCGGTGGTCCATCAGCTGGCCCGGAGCATGCGCACAACACTTTGGCATTCCCTATTGTAGTTCCACAACCCGCCACCAGAGGCGCACATTTGAATTTGGGCGCGGTGGATCCAGCCCGCAACTTTAAGGTACCAGAGGATTTGACGCAACCCATCCCTGCACCCCGAGGAGACAATCCACCCCTCCCCGCAACCATGAGGATTCCCGACCTGCAGCCTGCAGCCGGAGGAGAACACCCACCCCCGCAACTTTAAGGCACCAGAGGACCTGCACTTACGCCCCTCCGAGGTTGAGCCCCTCGGGGGGCGTGGGTCAGGCTCTCGCACGGGCGCATCCGACATCCCCGAACGGAATAACGTATACCCCCTCACTCCATCCTCGAGGGGACCCCCCACCCGTGCCCGCTACAATAAGGTACCGCAACTTTTGCCGCTACAATGAGGTACCCTTACTACTGCTATTGACAACAGGTGGAACCGAGGAACTTGACAGAACCATTGTTGAAGGATCATTAAATGACAATGGTTTAAACTCGAATGGTATGAACTATTGATATTTATTCTTTTTGAAACTAGTAATTGTTTAATTACACACATTCCGTTTAACTGGCAGATGACTATAAGATGACTGGTTATCCATGTTGTAATGTTTTCTGGGAAAGACGACTTACCTTCTCCTAAACCA
>NW_026267518.1:250713-259002 GCF_000697945.3 Frankliniella occidentalis | reverse complement strand
GTGCGGGACCACGCTCCAGTAGAGGAGCAACACGCGGTGAGAGCTGCAGCGGGTGGTCGCCGACGTCGAGAGCCTCCTGAGCCAGGCCTGGCTGACAATGCGTGAGCCGAGGTGTCCTTCGCCTTAAGTGGTTCGTTTTTGTTTTCAGGGGAAACCCCTCCGCTCCAAGACCCAGGCTGCCATCGCAACGGCCTCCTCGTCCGGTGGAGCAGGGATCAAGCGCTCCAAGAGTATGGGCTCGGCTGACGCGTTGGGCGGCCAGACCAAAGACCTCCCGGACTTCGCCAACTTCCCTCCCGAGGTGCAGGCCGCCATTCACCGGGCTGTCGAAGGTGTGTTGTTACCACAATGATATCGATGCAGAAATGATTCTTATAATTATAATTGATATTTCTAGTGCTGAGGGGAAGGGGGTAGAGATACATACAGGTTCATATGCAACGTGTGGGTCCATTTTTCCTCTTTATTTCAGACCCTAATCAAGTGTCTGCGAGGACGTTGATGCAGTTGGTGAAGCACATAATGGATAGAGTGGTAGAAAGCCGAAGCTTTGCAGAACCAGCTGCAAAACTATGCATCACAATTATTGAAGTAAGATTCAAATATAATAACAATCATATTAGTTTTGAGCGATTTCAAATTTCTTATCGTTGAGATTGATTGACTGAATATTTAAAACAAAACACAAACAACTTCATTTCCAGAAGGAGAAAAATGAAACATTTCTTGAGTCCCTCCTTAATACATGTCAACTATGGTATCAAAACAGAGAAAAGTATCTCAAGGCCTCTAGCCCTTCTGCAGGATCTAGTGGATCACCTAGTATGCGCTATCCAGCTTTCATGGCCTTCTTGAATGAAATGTATTGTCAGGTTAGTCTTTTACGGCACTGAAATTAAAGAAGAAGCAGATAAATATCACCAGTAAATTCTTTTTCTGATCTAGTTGAAACGACGTCAGCTTCAACTGAAAACCCAATACGATGGAGTTGCACCTGGATTACTTCTGCTGACCCTTCTAGCTAAGTGTTGTCAGGAATGTCTCAAACCCCCATCTGTGAACAGTTTGAAAGAGGTGGGTTTGCAGTCCATTTCACATCTTCAAACATTTTTACTTATACTTGTTTTCTATTTAATCTAATCTTCCCTTTGTTTGTCAGATGGAGTGCTTGTTTTTTGTCTTATCATCAATCGGAAAAGACTTAGAAACTGAGCTTCCAGCTCGAATGAATGCTGTTTTAGCGGGAGTACGTGATGCCTTTTTAACATCAGCCGCAATACCTGCAATACGAAAGACACTTCTTCAACTTATAGAACTTCATGCTGCTCAGTGGCAACTACCTGCTCCAGCAATTATGTATTATTATCCAGCTACTAATAAGTAATAAGTAATTACCTGGGTTAGCTCATTGCATCTTTTCTTTATTTGAGGAGAAGGTCTCAGACCATAAAGGTTTTACAGTCATTGAGTTAGGAGAAGTGTATTGCTGAGCATGGTGAACATGCTCATGCTGTGCAGAGTAATTCCTCCCATCCCCATCATTTAGATATTCTCTCCTGCCCCTTGATGGCCACTTTGAGTCAAGGGTTTTATAGCGGAAGGGTGATCTACAAATTCTTAGAACTGAGAAGAGCTCTGTAAGAAAATGGGAAAACAGATTAGAAGCTGAAAATGCATGAATCTAACATCCCAGCAAACTATTGGTTTGCAATTTAATAACTTTCATCAACAGTTACAATTATATTATGAAGGTACCAATAATACAATCAAAAACAAAATAATTAAAAAAAAAAACTTTGATGAGATGATAAAAAATACTCACATATACTTTTCTTGTGGCGATACATTGTTTTTTTGTTGTTGTTTTTTTTAAGTTACTATTATTGGCCCACAACTAAAACTAGAAGAGTGAGTAAATTTTTGATAATTGAGAGAAGACTAGTCAAGCAATTGAAAGTAAAGAGATGATAATATTAATTGAAATACTGTTGGCTGTGCATTCTGCTTGACACATAAATGTAAAAAGGTACCTGGTGTCAATCAAACTAAAAGTAGATGGTTGTAGCATGCTATAAGGGAACTGCCCTCTTGTTGCATTCTTACTATTCTTAGGTAAAATTTGAGTCTAGATCTTACTTTCATATTTCCAAGAGCACAATTTTCTTTCACACTGTTATTTATGTTTTTACTAAGTTATTAACCAGTGAAAAAAAAGATTGGACAACTGTAGAGTATGATATTCTGTACATTAAGGTGCACTGTGAACATTGGGAAACATTTTTGAGCAAAAACACGAGAATGTTTTCAAACACAGGACCTATTTTCCCACAGAAAGTTAAGTGCTGTACTCCTTAGAGAGTTCGTTGAAGTTGTCTGTTAATGTGGTGTCAGCACTGCAATTTTAATCATTCTGAGTTTGGTTGATGTGTTACTACACAGTAGCATATTTTATCCATTTACTAACCCTCCGAGACTGCTAGTTTGCCATATGTACGTTTTATATTGTATTGTGATTTACTTCACTGATGCTCTTGCTGTTGGTTCTTTTCTACTTTTGTAAGAAGTTGGTATTATTTTTGAGAAATGGATTGTACAGAATATTTTTTTGTAGAAAATATTACTCAGAACTATTAATTGCAAAATTGATCCCTTTTAAAATTGTTTAATTTTCCCCATTACTTCAGGAACTTCTAATAGGGTTAGACGTAGGCTTCTTTTCTTTAGTCACTATAGATAATCAATTGAAAGGGACCTAGAAAGTTCATCCCCATAACTTCTGTACTCCCTGCAACAGCAGATAAGAACATGTTAGGTAAGAAGAACATGAAATTGAGGCTTATACCAAGTGTAAATAATTACATGTAAGTCGTTTATTTTTCCAACTGCCAAAGGACAGAACACTTCTTACCATGTAGATATACATCAAATAATATTTTTGCATTATCTTGTTGAGTGTTTGCAATATATTTGTACGGCCTTCAAGAATAAAAGGAACAGTTGAGTGTCATTGTCATTTGAACAATTACTCATTATTCTGGAAGAAGTACACCAGAATTTCCCCCAAAACACTCAAAATTGAAATATAAAAGTGGAGATTTTGAACTACATTTAGATTGTAATACTGCAATTAACATTTAATTAGGAGCTGAACTGTCAATTCCCGGTACTCAATAGTTCTGATGTCTTCATAAGAAATAGTAGGCACTTCACAAAAGACATTCTGATCCAGAGGAGGCTCCTCTGGATCCTTCATTCCGGATGAAACTAATTTCTTTGAAAAACTGTGGTTAGGCTTTAAATATTTTGAAAGGGGTTAATTAAATTGAATCTCATGGTGTACTTACATAGACACAAAAACTATGTATTACGTATGTCTAAAAAATATAATTTAAACAATTTTCTTAACATTGATATCACATTGTTTGGTTTAGTATTCTTTTCATAACATGTGCTTTCATTTCAAAAAAATCATGCACAAGGCAAAATTTCTTTATAATGAGACCAAAATTTGCACCAAATCTCATGACTTCAAAAACTAAATTAAACATTATTCCATTACACTACCAGAGTCATTCAATAATAAAATATAACTAAAATCAACAATTTATAAAATGAAACTACAAAACATTGGTTCTGAAAAGTTTTAGGTAAGACTAATAATAATGTCCCTAATGACTTTATCAACAAACATACACATGATTTCATATGTTTTAGTCTGATATTACCACAGATTTCTCATGCCAATAATTATTTCCTATCTAACAGGTTCATAGAATCCCTCAAAATTCATGATGTATTTCTAATGACAGGTATTATTGACAAAGCTTTGGTTTGAAAATTAGTCATAATTGAATATATATCGCATGTTTCACCATTTCCATCACAAACCATTGGCACTAACATCTCAAAGTAGAAACAAATAGCAGCATTACTACCCATTGGTTTGTATACCACATGATTAAAAATTTCCATTTACTAGGAGCCTGATGTAGGAATTTCCCCATAACAATGCTTAGCTTTGGGATCACGGTATGTATTTTCATGCTGAACACTTTGAGAGCTTGTTCGGCACTTAGCCAAGCACAGTTCAAAGTGATCTGTTACTGAGGCAAAAAGAACATTTAATGTCTCAGATGCTTTACCTAACACATTTTGAAGAACTTGTTTCTGTAATGGAAAATAAATAATTAGCATGAGTAAATTACGCAATTCCATTGCCAAGTTCAATTAGAATTCAAGCACAAACCTTATCCGGATGGAGGCAACAAGATATGCAGTACTCATATATGCTGCAACAACCACTTTCTTTACAAGTTTCACAGGAATATCGTTTTGTATTTTCAGCCTCAATGTTACAACATCCACTAGGTAATACATTGCCTCTTGAGCAAACATAGCCTGAAGTAGGAGGAGACAAATTAACACAATGATATTTAGCATTAATAAGGGGAAGTAACTTCTTTGTGGCTTTACCTCTATCATCGACAATAAGAACTTTGCCTTGCACAGAATTTCGACATGTCAACACCTTCATTTCAGTGGCATTTAAATCATCTTTGGGTGAATGCCAAAGAAATGTTCTATCCAATGGTCGCACTGGGAGAGTGTCAATTTCATATGATGTCGTAGAGTTTCCCTGCAAGAGAATTTCAGGTGGGTTTGATATGAACATCGAGAATGACACCAATAGGGATCTAGAGTACCTTCATCATGAATTGAAAAATACCTCCTTCATGAAGCTGACTATGCAATAGGTGAGAGAAAACAGGAATATGATGCCTAGCACTATCCTCTTCCTTATGATCCGCAATATTGCAGCGGCCCACATGTCTTCCCATACTAGGGGAACAGGCCCTTTCCTTTCACAAGAAGTGTGAGCGCACACTAAATTGTCGCGGTTCTCCACCGCGCGCATTCACGAACGGCGCAACCAGGTTTTAAGGCCGTTCGGTCACTAAAATTGCTTTTCTTCTGACAAAACATATTTTTCAGAACAAGAAATAACACAAATATACAAAAACTCGCCCAAGGCAGCAGGCACGAGCGAAATAACAACAATTACAGACGACTGCGGATAACGAAGCAAATGATTATACGTAGTCAAAGTCTGCGAGTAAAAGAAAACAAATGAACCAATCGTGGCGTGAAGAAAGAAGAAGAGGGCAGATGCCGTGAGCAACGCGAGCGATTGCAAGATTTGTTTTACTGCCTGAAGCATTTACTACCGTAGTTCTTGTTGCATATAATTCAGTAAAGGAGCTCAACTTTCAAAGAAAATGTAAGTATTGACTTTTTGGGTCCTCAACTTCTTCCGTAATGGTCCGAGTTCCTTTGCTGTGGCCTATCGACCCTCCAATGATTTTGCCGGTTATTTTTATTTATATTAAAGAAAACCCAATTTCTATCTTGAGTGTTTTAATATTTTTAAAATTGAAACGCTATTGTATTAATAAGTATCATATGATTTCCAGCCTGAACTATCGCAAATCCTGCGTAATCACTTTATTGCATGTCAAAACCGGCGGCTGCCTGCTAACCTCAATGATTATACATGATACCTCCAAAGTTTATTTATCTTCTGTTACTCTACTTTCTAAGTATTGTTTAGCCTTTACCTTTTTGTGTGCTCTTCCCCATTGCTCTTAAAATCTATGATCATGATTCATCCTTTTGTATACTAAAAATATTCCTATCGTTGCCCATCAAAGTTTGGTTTGGACGGTTGCTCAAAACCCACATTAATTGTTGTTTCAGGGCTCGTAAACGACGGAGTTCTGCAGACGGTCCGAAAAGCTCAGACTTGGAGGAGAAGAAGAAAAAAGAAAGAGGGAGGGACAGGAAGAAAAAGTCAACAGCTTCTTCAGCCAGCAGCAGTGGAAGTAGTAGCAGGAGGTAAGGCCACTGCTGAGATTTTTTAGTAACAAATTTTATCATCTTCTCGACCATGCATACTTTTAACAACTTAGTTTGAATTTTCTTTTTTGGTTTACAGTTCTTCAGAGAGCAGTTCTAGTTCTGGTTCAAGTTCTGGATCAAGCTCAAGTTCTGGATCAAGTTCACGTTCAAGCTCTAGTTCTAGCGGATCGAGCAGTTCCAGTTCAAGTTCAGGAACTCGCTCCAAGGCCACTAAACGCAAGTAAGTTGTCAGCCTGTTCAATATTAGGGGCTCCATGTTTTTTGAAAGGTTTGGCATTAATGTAAATTTGTTTATACAGAACAGGAAGTCGCAGTAGGAGCCGCAGCAAAAGTAAGACTCATAGCCGCAGCAGAAGCAAGAGTGCAGATCGTAAAAATAAGAAAAAGGAAGATGATAAGAAAAAGGCAGCTGAAAAGCCTAAACCCAAGCCAAGAAGCAGGTAGGTGCTATAATTGTACTCTTATTTTCAACTCACATCACATCATAAACAGCGCTGTAAATGTTGTTATAGGACCCCATCACCTGTGAGACTTGCACGCAAGCGCAAAGAAAGAGCTCCAACACCAAGACCAGTTCGAGTTCATATTGGCAGATTAACCCGGAATGTGACAAAAGATCATGTATTTGAGATTTTTTCGGCTTATGGTACTGTGAAACAAGTAGAGTTTCCTCTTGATCGCAGCCATCCATTTGGCCGAGGATATGCATACGTAGAGTATGAAACTCCAGATGAGGCAGAAAATGCCATGAAACATATGGATGGAGGTAAGTTTTGGTCCTGTGTCCTCCTGTGTCTCAAAGTTAAGTTTTCTTCTCTAATCAAATCTATGGTTTTAGGGCAAATTGATGGCCAAGAAATTACAGCAGCACCCGTCTTGCTGCCCAAACCTCGTATGCCGTTGCCACGCCGCAGTCCACCACCACAAGTGAGGCGACCAATGCAGCGTTGGGGCCGGTCTCCCCCAAGGTAAGTTGTTTCAAGTTGTTGCACTCCTGGTGGACACGTACCGTGTGTCAGGGCTTCGGCACAACAGTATACGGGTTTGCCTACTTGCTCCACTCACATGCCATGGCCCCTTGGGTAGGCAAACTCACATGATGTTGTCGTACTTAGTCCTCAAACACGGTGTAGCTACAATCTGCTTCTCTATCTTGTTTTAATGAAACAATCTTTTTTTTCCAAGCGTTTTCACTAATTAATTTTTGATTTTCTTGCAGGTTCCGTCGGCGCACTCCACCTCCACCCCGCCGACGACCCTCTCCTCCTCGGCGAAGACCGCGCTCTCGTTCGCGGTCGCCTGCTCGGCGAAGACGTTACAGCCGGTCAAGCTCAAGCAGCTCTCGTTGAGCAGTTCTCTTTACTGCTCCGAGTTGAGAGTCTGTGAAAGAGCTGATCTCAATTTCATTTCTTTTACACTTCATATGATGTACATCTTTTTTGATGTATGAGCCTTTCTCCATGTTCTGTCCTGATGGGAATTGAAAATTTGTTCTTTGTTTTAAAGATTGACTGGTTCAGTAGTCCTGTAGCCATGGAAAATATTGAGGTAATTTGTTTGTGAAGTTGGAGTTAAGCGTAATATCACTGATGGATTTGATCATTGCTTGGGTTCTTGCAGAAGGCTTACTGTTAAATACCCTGAGCTAAAATTCAGTTCAGAAATGTATTGTAATCTATGTCAATGTAGTATTTGATTTTTGTTTGAGTCAGCTCCAGTTAGGAAGCCTTGTGATTTGCACTGAGTATTGCATCTTCCATTATGAAATCATTTTCTATCAATAATTTCAGGTTTTAAAAAAATTGCTTATCTTTTTGAAAACCTCTGATAAGCCTGTTATGTTATTTCTTATGAACTACAACATTCTTTCACTTTATTTCTACCTGATAACATTTGAAAAAAGAAATAAGTCTGTGTATGCATGTGCGCAAGTTGAATTGTCAATAAATAAAAACCACAGAAAGGCTGCATTTTTTTTCGGGGGGTGGGTGAGAGTGTCAGAAAACCCTTTGTTTCTTAATTTCTTAATCGGTCGAGTACCTAGCTATAACTAAAGCTGAAGCTATAACTCTGAGACCTATGTCGACGCTCGTGGCCCAAAACTGCAGATACCTGAAGCTGCCAACATCGGAAAACCAAAGAAAATGGACTAGAGCTTTCACAATTGGCAATGATCCGGACGGCAATGTGACGAGATGAGAACTCAAATAAATGTGTTTGACCAATGTAAAATCATTGCAAGGCCAAAATAATACATGTAAATCGTTAAATAAAGTCATTAATGGGCCCAAGTGCAAATGACACGTTGGTTAGACTGCAATAGGTTCAATGACCGGAAAGCGGACCTGAATCCGAATGTACAATCTAAGAACA
>NW_026267518.1:248601-250663 GCF_000697945.3 Frankliniella occidentalis | reverse complement strand
CGGCGCGCTTCGGCCACAGGAGGTGAGCAATGTCGCGTTTAGAACTTCATTCATTCCTATGTCAACGTCCTCCCCATAGGTTTTGTTTATTTCTAAAGTTTGCTTCGCATCTAACGCGTTCCCGTCTCTTTTCGCAGATCCGTCGTACCGGGCGTGGCTACGCGGGCGACCAGGATCACCACGTCGCGCGGCTCCACCAGCAACCGCCAGCGTCGCAGCCACCGTGGGACTTCCCCCACCATAGCCGGAGGAGCGCCCCAGGACCCCGCGGCCAGGATATTCGCGATCGCGAGCGCAGAGGACAAGACTGCGTTGTTGGGGCGCGTTGTACAGCCGGACACGGTAGGTGTTTCACCATCCGACCTGGTAATGCATTCTTTCCATCTGTGACGCTTGCATTGATCGTCTGTTTGTTTGGTATGCCCAGGTTCGCCGCTGCGAGGCGCCCGGTCCAGGCTTTGGTAATGAGGGGCTTTGTCGGCAAACGAGTATTTCTACGGATGTCCAGCTTCGTGGTTGTCCTGCTTTCTGCCGTGTGAGCTGGCTGTGTGCCGCCGTGCCCCGACGGTACGCTCGTCAGTCCCTTCAGGCGCTCAGGGCCGGCCCTTAGTGTGACGAGCGTCTCGTACCCGCCCTCCAGCGCTACCGCTGCTGCCTCGCACCTTCAGTGCAGGTGGGCGAGCCGGCTCGCTCACCAGGGGCGGCGGTTGGTACGTGGAGTCGGCGGTGGTGGCTGGCGTGTTCACGGGCAAATATCGCATTTGGTGGACAAGTTTTTAAAATGGACGCACGTTCGAGGCACGACGTCCCGCTGAAATAGGAGTTTGTCAATAACGCCTCTCCCTTGAAAGTTATTTGGTTTGTTCTGTCGGCTCGTTGCTCAAACCCTCCCTTGTTCCAGGCATAGTCTAAGTACTGCAGTAGAACTACAAGGTGAGTACGACTAGCACCCCCCCCCCCCTTCCGCATTTTCTTTTTGTCCGGCGTTTCTCTTTAATCCCGTTTTTGTTTGGCAGACGAGACGCGTCGAGGATGGACGGCCTGCTCCAACATTCAGCCTACTTTGTTTATATTCTACCTGTCTGTAAAAAGATTGGAATAAAGATGTTTTTCGAACGAAATAAATGGGGAAAGGGTTGGGGTTTCTCCTGCAGCCCGTCGCTGCGGACGTCGTTCAGAGAAGGTGAGTGTTCGTTGATCGCTGTACCGGTTCTGTTAGCACGCTGCCTTGTGTGGTTCCATATCTTACGCCCTTTTCTGTTTCAGACCCGCCGCCGCTGCGCCCTTCCCGTCGCCACCACCGTGGGACTTGCCCGCACCGCAGGACTCTTCGGCCAGGACACTCGCCGGGCGCCGAGGACAACTGCGTCGTCGGGATGCTACACGCCCCTTCGCGCCCCGCCCCTGCTCCGCGCCCCGCCCCGCCGCGCTCTCGGCCGCGGGTTTGGGGGCGCCCTGTGACAACTGTCCGCCGGTACCCTTCGGAGTAGGCCCTGTCGCGTACAGAGCGAGGGCTGCTGTCGAAGGTTGCTCCTCCGCGCTGACCATCTCCGGGGCGAAAGCGTTGGGCTCCCGACCATCCTCTGCGGCAGAGGCAGAGCGGGGCGGAGGCTGCGCTTGCCGGGGGCTGGCGCGGGGCTCGGCGGACCACCCCGGGCACTCCTGCAGGACCTGCGGAGGAGCGCCAGGTCGCAGAGGACACCGCTACCACCTCAACGGCCGTCACCAGCGTCGCCACCACCCCCCCCCCCTCTCTCTGAACGTTACTTGCTTTGTGTTGGCTCGTTGCTCAAAATATTTCTTGTTCCAGCCAGGCATCAGACGCTGTTCCCGGCCACCTCCATGGGACTTCCCCGCCGACGCAGGACGCAGGTCGCGGCCGGCGATAGTGTTTCTTTGTTTGCATTCTGTTGGGTGGTTGTGGTGCTTGGCTTGTATGTGTTTGTGGTTGTAGGGTGGTTTATGGTAGGGTAGTTTTTGTGTTTATGTGTTGTGTGTTTATGTTGGTTTGTGTGTTGTGGTATGGGTTGTGTCCTGTCTTAATTTTGTATTCTTTTTTTTT
>NW_026267518.1:246717-248551 GCF_000697945.3 Frankliniella occidentalis | reverse complement strand
CGGCGCGCTTCGGCCACAGGAGGTGAGCAATGTCGCGTTTAGAACTTCATTCATTCCTATGTCAACGTCCTCCCCATAGGTTTTGTTTATTTCTAAAGTTTGCTTCGCATCTAACGCGTTCCCGTCTCTTTTCGCAGATCCGTCGTACCGGGCGTGGCTACGCGGGCGACCAGGATCACCACGTCGCGCGGCTCCACCAGCAACCGCCAGCGTCGCAGCCACCGTGGGACTTCCCCCACCATAGCCGGAGGAGCGCCCCAGGACCCCGCGGCCAGGATATTCGCGATCGCGAGCGCAGAGGACAAGACTGCGTTGTTGGGGCGCGTTGTACAGCCGGACACGGTAGGTGTTTCACCATCCGACCTGGTAATGCATTCTTTCCATCTGTGACGCTTGCATTGATCGTCTGTTTGTTTGGTATGCCCAGGTTCGCCGCTGCGAGGCGCCCGGTCCAGGCTTTGGTAATGAGGGGCTTTGTCGGCAAACGAGTATTTCTACGGATGTCCAGCTTCGTGGTTGTCCTGCTTTCTGCCGTGTGAGCTGGCTGTGTGCCGCCGTGCCCCGACGGTACGCTCGTCAGTCCCTTCAGGCGCTCAGGGCCGGCCCTTAGTGTGACGAGCGTCTCGTACCCGCCCTCCAGCGCTACCGCTGCTGCCTCGCACCTTCAGTGCAGGTGGGCGAGCCGGCTCGCTCACCAGGGGCGGCGGTTGGTACGTGGAGTCGGCGGTGGTGGCTGGCGTGTTCACGGGCAAATATCGCATTTGGTGGACAAGTTTTTAAAATGGACGCACGTTCGAGGCACGACGTCCCGCTGAAATAGGAGTTTGTCAATAACGCCTCTCCCTTGAAAGTTATTTGGTTTGTTCTGTCGGCTCGTTGCTCAAACCCTCCCTTGTTCCAGGCATAGTCTAAGTACTGCAGTAGAACTACAAGGTGAGTACGACTAGCACCCCCCCCCCCCTTCCGCATTTTCTTTTTGTCCGGCGTTTCTCTTTAATCCCGTTTTTGTTTGGCAGACGAGACGCGTCGAGGATGGACGGCCTGCTCCAACATTCAGCCTACTTTGTTTATATTCTACCTGTCTGTAAAAAGATTGGAATAAAGATGTTTTTCGAACGAAATAAATGGGGAAAGGGTTGGGGTTTCTCCTGCAGCCCGTCGCTGCGGACGTCGTTCAGAGAAGGTGAGTGTTCGTTGATCGCTGTACCGGTTCTGTTAGCACGCTGCCTTGTGTGGTTCCATATCTTACGCCCTTTTCTGTTTCAGACCCGCCGCCGCTGCGCCCTTCCCGTCGCCACCACCGTGGGACTTGCCCGCACCGCAGGACTCTTCGGCCAGGACACTCGCCGGGCGCCGAGGACAACTGCGTCGTCGGGGTGCTACACGCCCCTTCGCGGCCGCCCCTGCTCCGCGCCCCGCCCCGCCGCGCTCTCTGCCGCGGGTTTGGGGGCGCCCTGTGACAACTGTCCGCCTGTATCCTTCGGGGTAGGCCCTGTCGCGTACAGAGCGAGGGCTGCTGTCGAAGGTTGCTCCTCCGCGCTGACCATCTCCGGGGCGAAAGCGTTGGGCTCCAACCATCCTCTGCGGCAGAGGCAGAGCGGGGCGGAGGCTGCGCTTGCCGGGGGCTGGCGCGGGGCTCGGCGGACCACCCCGGGCACTCCTGCAGGACCTGCGGAGGAGCGCCAGGTCGCAGAGGACACCGCTACCACCTCAACGGCCGTCACCAGCGTCGCCACCACCCCCCCCCCCTCTCTCTGAACGTTACTTGCTTTGTGTTGGCTCGTTGCTCAAAATATTTCTTGTTCCAGCCAGGCATCAGACGCTGTTCCCGGCC
>NW_026267518.1:239206-246078 GCF_000697945.3 Frankliniella occidentalis | reverse complement strand
CGAGGTGAGGATTTTATTCAGTCGTTACCTCCACTGCTGTTTGATTTTAGATTTTCATCTTTGCTTTCAAGATATCGTCAACCACCAAGGAGATCTTCAATGCAAACTTTCAGTTGGATTTGTGTTGGCGAGTTTCCTCAAGGTGAGTTTTTTCAACCCTCAATCCATTCTTCCTTTTTCTATAATTAATGAACTAATTACCTCACTTCCCATTGTAATTGTTTACAGATTTGTCATACAGTTTTCGGATTTCGCTACAGGTGCCCTGTCAGAACCAGCAGTCTCCGGTTGCTTCATGTGGCTAGTCAGTTTAAAGAAGCCTCACAAGATGCAGCTTTACGACATGTGCAAAGTTTCTGAATGCTCTAATTTCTGAACTGGTCAAGAGGAGATATATTTTATGATTTACGCTGTGATAATTGACAGCAAATATCCTCTGCTGCTGTTTATGGATAAATGCTATCCTATCTAGTTGATTCTTTTCCTGTTGGCTTTGAAAATAAACAAATTACTATGCACTTGTGATCTTTTTATTTTAATGACCATAAGTACTTTTGTACTTTATTACTTCAGTTGTCAAGGCGATGAGGCCGGCACTACTTAGCAAAAGTTATTGTTCCTCTAAATCTAAACTTTATGTTGCTGATGCTAAAGCTGTCCAGTTTCTAGTTTGGGTACTTCCATCGTGAAGCCTGAATGATAGTGATGAGGCCACTATCTCTACTCTCAAAATACGGAGCTGAAATATGTAATTTCTTTGTCTTTTCCTCTAACGGAGCTCCCAGAATGAATGTTTGTCAAGGTGATACGAAAAGGACGCCCCTGACGATTTCCGTAGTTTAGTTCTC
Source organism: Frankliniella occidentalis (assembly GCF_000697945.3). Taxonomy (NCBI): domain Eukaryota; kingdom Metazoa; phylum Arthropoda; class Insecta; order Thysanoptera; family Thripidae; genus Frankliniella; species Frankliniella occidentalis. The sequence goes on along the minus strand of NW_026267518.1, from coordinate 245,230 downwards.
GCACCTGGGCGCCGCCAGGGTGGGCAGCCGACTCCGCAGGGCTGTTCGGCGGGTGTGCCTACCCAGGTGTTTACAGGCGGCAAGCTGACTCCGAAACGGGCGGCAGGTGCTTGGTTTGTTCTGCCTCGGAAGTCATTTGTTATATCAAGTTAAGCCAAGCCGAACGCGCAAGCTCAAGCCCAAGCCGAAACTCAAGCCCGATGTGACGAATTTTTCGGATTTAAGTTATGTTTTTAGTGTGTTTAGAGTTCATTTTTACACGCATTGCCGCAGCTAGTGTGTATTTTAGTGCATTTGTGCTACTGGGGCAAGAATTATGTGTTACTGGCATTACTTTAATCCGAAAAATTCGTCGCATCGGGCTTTAGTTTCGGCTTGGGCTTGGGCTTGCACGTTCGGCTTGGCTTAACTTGATATAACAATTACCTCGTACCTAACTATAACTAAAGCTGAAGCTATAACTGAGACCTTATGTCGACGGTCTTGCTGGGCCCAAAAATTCAGTCCAAATGTGAAAAAGGCAATTTTGTACATCACAGGAAAAATACTGGAGACTGTATGCTTATTTTAATACTTCTTACAATGAAAGAAATTTTGCATGACCAGAATTTTAAAATAAATTAAATAGGACTTGCTCGACCATTATAGTCCCAGACTAGAGCTAGTTATCTAGTGGTAGTCTCTGTTCTTAAGAGTACAGCAGCCCATATTTCAAACACCCTATCGTAAGTAAGTTTTTCATACCGCCCAACTAACCTTTACCCTTAGTCTCGCGGCAGTCATGCTTTTTGAATTTCTCATTCGATCCTCGATCCGCGTATAGTCTAACCTGTATAACTATTCATTCACAATCCACCTCCTACAGCAGAAACGTCAAAGCAGTCTTCAAACGAGCTCAAAACCACATATTTTCGAGTAATATTGAATTTGTTGATGTCCTCCAGGTGATAAAATATACCTTGATGTCTCTAACTTTATTTCATCAGCAATGCCAATCTGACATAAAATGCTTGAAGAATGTAGCTGTTTTTTGGTTGCTGATGTTGAGTTGTTTAGGATGACAGAATGCTTCTCAAAGTGAGTTTTCGTATATTATTCAATGCAGTGACTGCATTTATTAGTTCATAAAAAAAATTAAATGAACTTATCTTCCCTAATTTCATGTTTTGCCTGTTTGTTTTCAGAGAGAAATGTATGACGATGGGCTTTTGTCAAAACGTGGAGCTTGATCAGCATAGAAAAATGAAAAACTGTACAGCATTCCCCGACATAAGTGTTACTTTTTGAATCATCCATTATGTTGATTGTGCATACAAATTTTAACCTGTGTCTAAAAAGACTTACCATTTTATTTGCTCTTCTATGTCTTGTTATATTCTTGTTCCATCCTGCAAGGTTTGCTGTGTCGTATGATTATATTGAAACCTCAGAGATATCAAGGCACCTTGAAACGGTGACACCACCTGATAATATTACGAAACCTCTTTGCCCAATTAATTTTAGTACCTTAGGAATCAAAACCAATGGCAATCTATTGGATCTAAAGTTTAATGAATCAGAAGTAAAAATAGGGGGACGTTGGGAACCACCCAATTGCTTAGCTCAGCACAAAGTAGCTCTTATTATTCCTTATAGAAATAGGAAACAGCACCTAGACACTTTTATAAATTATATTCATGGTTTTCTTCAAGCTCAATTTATAGAATACTCAATTTATGTTGTAGAACAATCTGCACAGCAGGCATTTAATCGTGGACTTCTCTTCAATATTGGCTATAGCTGGGCCCTACAAAGTGAGCAAATACCTTGTTTTATTTTCCATGATGTCGATCTTCTACCTGAAAATCTAGGAAATGTTTATGGATGCACCAGTGTGCCAAGGCATATGTCTTGCAGTGTAAATACACTACGGTACAACCTTCCATATGGAACTTTATTTGGTGGCGTTGTCTCTATGCTGCAAGCCCAGTTTCATATGGTGAATGGGTTTCCTAATAGATATTTTGGTTGGGGAGGTGAAGACGATGACTTGTTCATGAGGGTCATTAACAGAGGAATGAATGTTGTCAGATTTGCTCCAGATATTTCTAGGTATTACATGCTGCCTCATGTTAAAGAATCAGCAACAGCTGAAAATGTGGAACATCTTCATCATGTTACAGCAAATCAGGATATAGATGGTTTGAATGACCACATGCAATATGTGTCAAAGGCAATCGAGAAACCTTTTCCATTGTACATGCTTATTACTGTAGATTTACATTTACCAGAAAAGTACAACAAAATGGAATATTGGAGGAAATAATTTGATGTGTATCATTTGACTATAGTTGTCTTCTGGCTGTGTACTTAAAAACAATTTTCTGTGATAAGACTCACACATTAACTAGTGCAATGTTTCCAGTTGAGTGCTTTTCAGGGAGTGACTTTCTTATAGTTAGTTATAATTTATTACATTGTATTGATTTTCTGAACTATCTATAAAATCATTATGAACAGTCCTAGTGTAATTGTAGGTTTACCTTATTTATTTACTGTTGTTTGTCTGATACTAGGGTGGTACATTTTTGTAAGAAAGGAAATAAACTTTTGTAATTGAAAACCGTTATTACCACATTCTTTCTTTTTAAATTGCATTTAGTTGCTCTTTAATTGCCTTTTTTCAAGCAAACCCCCAAAACGTACCAACGATCTTGAGCCAACGCAACAACTTGAGAAAAGGGCAACAATGGGTATGCTTCATCTTAGCGTTTAAATCCTACAGTGCCTGGCGGGCATGGGGAGGTTGGGTATGTTCCTAACCTCTATTATTCAGTCAAATCATTTTTTCTTTGGTTTCAAGCATCATTTTTCATCTTAAAAAACGCTTCAGGAGTAATTTTAAGCCAAGAAATAGCTTCAGTAAAATCTGTGAGTAGGCAACTTTACTTACTTTCCACATTTCTAATATTGCACCAAGGGGGAAAAAATGTGACGGAAAGTTTCTGGTCAGTTGTGGTCAGAGATGCTATTTATTCGTAAAATCGTACCTGAGTCCTTTCAAAAGTTCCTCTTTATAATTTTCCTTGCTTCCCTGTGTTGAACAGCAGTAAAATTGCCAGTGTACGATTCATCCAATCACCTAAACTACGTGTTTTTAGATATTTCGTTTCTTTCGTTTTCGGCGGAAACGGAATTCCACGGTGGAATTTTGTGACGAAACGAAAGAATGAGCCAGTAGGATTCTTTTGCGTGTTGCGCACGGCAAAAATGGCCCTCGGACCGGAGCTATTGATTTTTAGGGACGGACCATAGATGTCCAATCACAAAACAGCTCAATCTCCCTACGCACGGTCTAAGGTCAGAGGGTGAGGATTCGCGTTATTTGTCCGAGCCGAGCCGAGCGAGCGCGGTGTGTTTTGACGTGGAAATGTATCGGCGTGTGTTGACCGTCGGGCTTGGCGGAATAGGAGTCTTTTCTCAGTGCCCTTTCTGGTGTTAAAAGATGGGCTCTCCGTGAAAAAAGGAGAAAAAGTTTGCGTTATTCTCATGCAGGTTGCAACCTTATTTCGAGAATCGTCGCAAATCCTAGAAACAACGGCCGAAGCGCATCGCGAGCCGGGAAAACATAGCCCGAAACAGTGAGTGACAAGTCATGTGGCGAAGTGAACGCGACGGAAAGTAGATGAATACGGATTTTTTTACTGTGATACGAAATGATTTGGTGAAGATTCGTAATATGTGAGTGCAGTGCCTCCCGAATTTTCGGCGGAAACTGGATGTCACGTCAGAACTAAAATGTACGAGCGCATTTCATCTGTGTTGGTACCATTAGCAGAAGATGCAGCGGCGCTTCCTGTGTTGTAAACAAACAATGATCTTCTCGTCTGCTCAAGGACTACCTCGGACGTGCACGTCTAACCTTTCGTCTTTGTTGTTGTAGACAGACAATTTAATGGAATTCTGTTGTAGAGTCAGTTACATGTCTTGATGAAGACCACAGTTTTGGAACCCTAATATACAATTTAACCCTAGTTAATGTTGGTTTTGAGTATCTTCAGATAGTAAAATTAGTTTTCATTCAAAAGGTACGGAAGCGTCGTTGCGCGAACTTCGAAATACTTATTCATCTTTTCTCTACGTCAGTTTGATAACGAAGTTAGGAACTAAAGTAACTTTAGCGAGGCCATGTATACAATTTATATTTTAAATCTCATCTATTTATTTTCGAAGTTTAAAAACTACTATGGCTAACCTATCGTGAAGGAAAGCAAAAACAAAGTATTATTGACATTTTCACTTTATTTTAGTGAAATTCCATTGTTTTAAGAATCAAAAACTTTTAAAATCATTGATTCAATTTAAAAATTGAGTTTTGTCTCATTTTCCTAGTTTAATTCAAATTTTGTATTTGAATTCAACTTTGAGCATTTGGCCTTGATCATAACCCTGCTATATTATGCTGTAGGAGGAAGCAGGTAATTCATTCATTTGTGTTTATTTTGTTGTATTTTGCAGGTTAAGCCTCTCATCATATGATACTATGAAACAAGAGTCCCATGATGATGGCTATGAGACATGTGGAGACCTGGATTCAAGGGGACTCGGAAAAGACTTCCATAACCACTCACATGCCTTGGGACACTCGCTCTCTGAAATGGATCACCTGCAACAGCCAAAAACGGAGTCTAAGGCATATTATCAGCCGCCGTCTGAGCTCTCGCAGACTTCAAAGGATCACAAGTTCATCGATTACCCAAGTGACATGCAGCAAGTTGGAAAGGAAAACAAATTTATTGATTACCAAAGTAGCGGCAGTGGTTTCGGGATGAAGTGCAACAATATGAGTGGTGTGGACCCATACAGTTTTAGTGAGGATGTGAGTATGGGGGCCGGAAGCTTAGGAAGAGGACCAGAATCAGGAATGTCAGCTCTCCCGCAGTCAGTTGTTCCACCTGTTCCTGGGCACGGCATGATTCCCCAGCAACCTCAGTGTGGAGGAACCTTCCCTCCCATTCCAAAGAAAAGAGGACGGAAAAAGAAAATCCGACCTGGGGAAGAAGGGTAAGTATCCATCTAAATAGAATTTACGTCCAAACACTAATTTCTCAACTGTAAATTCTGATTATTTAGATCCACTAGATTTTTAGAAAAAAAAAACTTACAAAGAAAACCACTTCCCTTCCCATCTATTTTAGTGTAAAATACCCTTGTAGTCATTTTAATTTCCCGGTTAAAAAAGTTAAATAACTCCCCTCGATGTTTTGTCAGTGCATGTCCGCGAGGACGCACCAGCACCATGCATTATTAATGTTGGTGCTCTCCCTCTCTTCTGAATCTCAGGGCCGACGGTCAGTTTTTCGATGCGACGGGGGGCAAAGGAGAGAAGGTGGGCCACTTCAAAGAACGGAAGAAGCACGACCGCTTCAACGGGATGACGGAAGAGGAGGTGCAAAAGCGGACCCTGCCGGACCACCTGACGCCGAACCTGGACATCATCATCGTGAGTACCATTCTTGCCCACCGCCATATCCGTCAGCATGTCCGTGACCATGTCCGTGACCATGTCCTAGCCGGCTTGTGACCAGCTGTGGATCCTACATCCTCACTGTCTCGTCGACTACTTTTCTCGTTTCGGTCCCACTGCAATCATTTGCACTCATGGGAATGAACAGGGTGGGTTTCGTTTGTGTGACAAGTCTGGCTTGTAGTTCGGAGCAGCAAATGTCGTTGTAACAGCCGGCAGGCAAGGTGGTTTCGCTTATATTTTTTTCGTCTAGCCGAGTCTTGAAACTTATTCTAAACATTGCCTGCCCAATGAGACCATTGCAACGCGAACCCTCGGATCCACGACCTTTCATTTTTGCCTTTCCCCCCGGTTTGTTCGAGGCTAGCTAGCAACCCGTGGTGAAATTTTTCACTCGGTGCTACGCGTATTTTTGCTCGGTCCGTGATAAAGAATCAGCCCCAGCCCCTGCAGCCCTCGGCAGCCCTCCACCCTGGTAACAGGGTCTGCGAAGGGGAGTGGCGGGGGCGGGGGCGGGG
>NW_026267518.1:235746-238374 GCF_000697945.3 Frankliniella occidentalis | reverse complement strand
GGGGGGGGTACGCGCCTCGGCACGGCAGGTATATATGTGTACTCTGTTAATTTCTACCAGTGGAATCAGCTCGGCCCGGTCGGCGGGGGCAGAAGGACGGCGCCGCCGGTCTCCGACAGTCCGGCGGGTCGGAAGGCACGGGATGACCGCTCGCGTTTATTTCTTGCCGATGCAAGCGTCGAAAAATGTCCTGATGATGTACGGTTCTTGGGCCGTTGGTACGAGCGCGAAGTAATGGTTTTGTAATTCCCTCTGCCACAAAGGGAAGAAAAAATAATAAAAACCAAGCAACAAACTGCGGCGACGTTTCAAGGCTTTGCCGAATAACGCCCGACTCGGGCGTTCTTTTTGGCGGCCCCCGATATCCCCCCTGGAGCTTCGGGCCGCCTTGCCTAGCCTCGCACGCGCGTCCGCACGGGGGCCGGTCTGTCTGCGGTTCGAATCCCCGTGCCGCCCGGGCAGCTGTTCGGCCGTGCGAGCGAGCCGCCGGGGCTGCGTCTGGAAGCGCATTACTCATTACACAGGGCCCGGGCGCACCACGCCGGAGCCAGCCCTGCAGACTTTATTTTCCCGGACGCAGCCTCCCGGCCCGCACTAGTTTCGGCGCAATCAGCCCCAGTTTGTACAGCAGGGAGGGCGCCGCCTCCCACCCGCCCCACCCCTTCCTTCTCCTCCTCCTCCTCCACCACCTCCGCTGCCACCACCACCCCTCCGGGTGTACCCACCCCTCCCCCCCACGACCGAGCTCTGACCACTCGATCAATAGGGAGAAAAGTTGTAGAAAAGTTTTTTCAAGTTTCGGCCCACTTCTTTCGCCTTTTGTAAGGTCAGTTCGACTTACAGTGTGCCTTGACTTTTGTCTTCCCCCTGCGCTGCAAGCAGCGGGGGCGGGACGAGGAGGGGGTCGACTCCCTGGGCCTCCACTCCCTCAAGTCCATCCTCTGCCTCGTCCTCTCCCCACGCTCACTCGCACCTGTTAGCTCGCCTAAACGAATTAATTATTTAGTCTGCGCAATTTATTTTTATTTCGGAGTGACGAGGAACTCTTTTCTAGTTTCACTTTTCTTTCTCTCTGTTTTCCTTCGTCGAGAGAATTATGCCCCGTCCCTGCTCCTCCTGGCCGCCTGGATGTGGTCCATTCAGTGGGCGGTGTAGCTCATGACGCCGGCTCTGGCCCCATGACCCTCCCCCTGGGAGGAGAGGAGGAGGAGATTGCGACCAATTCGATGACCTTATGACCCCTGGGTTAGTGGCAAGCCTCTTGATTTGTAGGGATGGCCTCTTTGGCGGGTGCAGAAGACTCATTGTCTCTCCGACACCCCCGGCCCCGGCCGGGTCCGACCCGAACTCCGGGTTAGAGTTTTACGGCCTGTCGTTGAGGTCAGGGAATGTATACGGAGACCTTGTCTGGGCTGGCGATAGTTTATACGTACATCGAATATTCTTCACTGTAGGTGGCAAGGCGAGAAATAGGGGTTACTTTTCATGGTATATTTTTAATTGTTTTCTTTGAAGTGTCCGCAATGAAATAAACACCCCTCCCTAGCGTCTTTTCACTTGTGCTTGGGTGTAAAACAAGCCTTATCCTAGCACCATTTTATGCACCATTTGCTTGACGTGACGGCCGGGTCGGCGCGAGGGCCGGGCGCCTGGTAGAGCGTCAGGTAGGCCGCCCGTCGAGCAGACATGCGGAGCGGGTTGGCCTATCCCGCGCTCCACAGGCGTACAGCTATAAACCGCCAGAAAGTTTTCCACCGGCCAAGACTACAAATAAGCTCGAATGATATGGTTTTGAAAAACAATTAACCAAAACCCGGGCCCGCGGGTACACGGGTAACTCGGGTGGGAACCGGGCAAGCGGGTCTTACCGAGTAGCGGCGGGTTACCCGAGCAGACCCGGTATGTAAAATTACCTACCTACTGGCGTGGTTCCGCCGGGTCTATCCGGGTACCCGGGTAGACCCGTTCACCCGGTTCCTACCCGGGCGGGCGGGTACGCGGGTAAAAGTGAGAGTCCTAGTATGGAGATATTTTTTTTACCGAGGCGATCGTTGTCGTAAATTTACGGACTCAGTCATAAAATTAAGTCTCTCAAACATGTACTAGTTGATGACCGGCTTATTGTGTCGTCATTTGAATTCTTATCTTAACAATTTGAGTTAAATTTACAAATTGATGTCACGACTTCACAATTCCAATTCACCTAACTAATTGAGACGTTACTCTATAAGTCAAATATTGAAATTTATTTTGTAAACTTCACGAACTTTTGGACATTTTTTCCGGTAATCCTACCGATACACAATGTTGGTGTGGTTAGAGCTGGGCAGCCTGACAGTACCGGTTGCGATCCGGCGACTTATTGGTGCCACTTTGCTATTCTACCCAAACTATGCGCCCTTTAAATGTATGCAGTAGCCATCAGAGTATGCACTCGTTTCTGTGCAGCGCGCATAGCATAGAGGCGAGAGCAGGCCTGGGCGGGTCCAGTAGTGCGTGCAGTGCGTGAGCAAAGGGTGTACGAAAAGGGGCGGCCGGGTCGGGCCGGGCCGCCGCCAGCAACAGAGCGCATGGTCTCAAAGAAAAAATCCATAAAAATTAGAGCCTTGCTCTGCCACTGGCTATGCC
>NW_026267518.1:231817-233541 GCF_000697945.3 Frankliniella occidentalis | reverse complement strand
TCCTTCCGCCGCCATTCACTGTTTCGCTTGGCCCTGAACGATTTCGCTTTGATCTATGTTCTCCTCTCTGTTCCTGCCCTCTTATCTGTTTTCGTTTGCTCTCCCCTTTGCCCATCCGTCTACCCATTCATTTACACTGATTGCTTCGGCGCCCGTCCTGACTGACCACCCCCACGGCCCCGCCTGCACCATCTCTCTTTCGCGCGCTTTCTCTCTCTGTCTCTCTAACTTCATCTTCCACTCTACCTCACTCTCGTCCACTTACTCTCAAACTCCCCGTTCGTCCCCCTTTCCCAGTCTCCTACCCCTCTTTTACCCCTCTCTCACTCTTCCCATCCTACTCTTTCCCTTCTCCTACCCCTCTTTCACCCATCTCTCCCTCTTCCCATCCTACTCTTTCCCTTCTCCTACCCCTCTTTCACCCATCTCTCCCTCTTCCCATCCTACTCTTTCCCTTTTCTTTTCCACCCTCATCTCCCTTTCCCTCGCTTCCTGTCCCCCTCTCTCCCTAAAAGGCGAGCCGGGGTGTGGGAGAGGGCTAATCCCTCGAGGGATTATCTTTAAATTACGTAACCCACTTAGGCGGTATCCTCGGGGGAGGCTGATCCCCGCCGTCGTGCAGCCACGGTATGTGACAGGTTCCCCACCAACAATCCTTCTCCTTCCTCTTTCCATATGCAGTGTCCTTGAAGGGCTTCAAGTGGTTCGCCAATCATGCCAATTAGGGGGTCGTCCATATCACGTAACCAATTCTGTCTGCCCCCCCCCCCCCCACTTTCATGTAAGCAGAGACTCCTGCAAATGCACCCCTCGATCCTGATTGTGAAATCTCCCGATATCTAACCCACGGCTTACGACAGTAAAATCACATTCATAGAAGAATCTTCTTGATTAATGTTAACTCCTTTGATTCAATGCAACCTCTCTAGACCAACACTAACTCAGAGAGGTTGCATTGAAGAGGGGGCGGGAGGGACTTGACACAAGAGCACACTTTTCTTGGTGCCAGTTCGCGCAACGGCCTCTCTTCTTGACTGTAACCCTTCCTCCGGTAACGTTCTAGCCTCAATGACGGGCTTGAAAGCCTTGAGAATAATTGTTGACTGCCCGCACATTTTTCCAGTCCGGGGCCGTTTCGTTACATTACGTGGATGGTGCCTAATTGGCCTCGTATTGGTCTGGTTCGACTCCGCCGCCCTGCTCGCTGTAAGAGCTGCCGCGCGTGTAGCCAATTAATTAGCGCAAAATTAAAAATGTTTTCCGCACGGAGCGCACTCGACACCCGTGCGGTGAGCGGTGCGGTACGGTCTTCAAACATCGTTTGTATGTGTGTTTTTTTAAAATTATTTTATACATGGACCTAATGAAGTGCGTTCTGGAGAGGACCATGATTACCATGTTACTTCTGTCTGTGGGTTTCTTTTCGCCGCGCGTTGTGCACCTGTCTCCCAAGCCCTGCATGCCGATTTTACTGCGCGGTTCATGGGGGTCGCATTAAGGGACGGCCCCTTGCGTTCACTCCTCTCCCCCTCTCCTCCAGCCCCCTTTACCCCCCACCTCCCACCCTCGCTGCTGCGCCACGCCACGCCCCGGCACGGCCCGGCTCCAGCTCCTGTCGAAGCTGCGAAGCCCTGTTTCTAATTAAGAGAAAATGAATTAGAAGCGAACTCGCAGCAGTCCTTGCGCTCGGCCCCCGTCCCTACCCCCCTCTCTCGGTGTCCTAC
>NW_026267518.1:227028-230200 GCF_000697945.3 Frankliniella occidentalis | reverse complement strand
GGGGTGGGGGCGGAGTGTGTTCTAGAAGAAAGCAAACGAAAGGGGGTACGAGCGGGAAGACGGGGCGGTGGTTCGGGGGTGGGGCATCTCTTTCTGCTGTGTGTTCAGGTGCAGGCAGGGGTGGCTGTACCCTCGGTGTGCACCCTCGGCGCGCACCCTGGCACAGTGGACTATCACTCTTTTTCTCTTTCTTTTTCTCGCAGTGTACCCCTGGGGGGCGTACACGAGCGATAACTCGGTGATGACCCAGCCTTCCTCCTCCCCGCCCCTCCTCCCTCCCCACCCCTCCTGGACCCCTTGGCAACGGGGACGGCAACGCGGTGAATCGGATGGGGGGCCGGCGCGTGCGGGGTCCTGTAACTGAACGTATTGTCGTTACAGGTTCACGAACTTAAACGCCCGGATTCTTTTACCTACGTTATTATTACGACCATGTTGTAACGACGTAACTTTAATTACAGTTGTTTACGTTACACAGTATTTTGAAGAAGTAACGCAATGTCAATTGATTAATTTGTGGTCTTTCGGTGCACTGGGTTTGGTTTATTGCTCATTAAATCAATCACGTAGGGCTACCGAGACAATGAATAGAACAAGTTACGTACTTTTGCTGCGCCGTTACACTCGTTACGTTACAGTTAGTAGTTATATAACGCAACGCAACAAATCAAAATTGTATTTGAATTACGGTACGCGTGGAACGTAACGTAAAAGCATAGGATTAGAAAACAAATTCCGTTTATTTGGAACTCTGCCGTTTACTGCGTTTGAAAATGTTCCGATCCGAGCAGGTGGACACGGTGTTCCGATCCGAAAAGAAACCGCCCGCAAACAGTGCCACATGCATAAAAACTATACTGCGTCTTGAATTAAGCTCTATCGCTCTTCCTTTTCATGAAACTATGATTTTCGTGTGCCGAGCCGTGCAGTGTGCCACGGGCTCGTGGAGGGGGAGGCGTGGCGGGCCACGGGGGCGGAGGCCGCGGGGGTGCAGGCCGCGGGGTGCAGGCCGTGGGGGCGCAGGAGGGGGAGGCGTGGCGTGGCGTGGCGTGGCGCGGCGTGGCGCGGAGCAATGGTGTGGCGTGCCTGCTTTTTACAAGGTGGCCGGCCCGCTTTACAGGGCGCTGGCACGCCGGCCCAGCCCGGCCCAGCCCGGCCCAGCCCAGCAAGTACGCATGCCTTTCTCCCGACCACCTCCTACCCCTTGCACCTACCCTTTCTTCTCCCACACCTACCCTCTCTGCGCTTCCCCCGACCCCTCCGTTCTCTTTTCATCTCTGTCTACCCCTCTCACACTTAGTCTCTCTCTCTCTATCTCTCGCTCTCTCTCGCTCTTTGGTCCTATACCCTCTCACTCCCCCCCTCTTCCCCTCTCCTCTCTTTCCCCCGACCGACTGAAATGAATCCAACCAACGCAAGCAGTCCCGGGGCGGTGCGGGGCAGGGTGGCAGGGTACAGGAGGGGGGTGCAAAGAGACGGGGCTGAGTGAGGGGGTGCACGGGGGGAGGGATGGTGTAGCTGGCCGGGCACAAATTGCGAGAGATCTAAGCCCGACCCCCCCCCCCCTCCCCCTTCCCTTACCAACTCCGACCCCCCAACCGGCCGGCGGCCCCGAACAGAAATAAAGAAATCTCGGCTTGTATGACATCGTGATATTGCAACATGCACTTTAGTACTCTGTAGGGGAGTTGGACCCGGCTCAGCGTTGCAGACCAGATCAAGTACCCAAAGTTTTAATCAAATTTTGGGCTAATTTTGGCCGCTATAGGTAAAATTTCAGAAATAAAATATTTTCGATGGAGCTCGATGGAACCGGGCAAAATTCCACCGGATCGCAGGGTTCTAGGGTTCTCACTACAAAAAAAAAAAAAAAATGACTCCTAGTGTGACAATTCTCACTCAAACTTGAGATGTGAGGAGGTAATTTTCGAAATTTCCCCTGTAAACCCAACTGTGTTCATAGTACACACTTCTTAGTGTGTATGCACTGTTAGTCGAAATGTATGTATTTTCATCCGTTCGAGGCAGTGCAGGATAACTGCCTCGATCGGCGGTGTTTTCTGCCAACTTTCCGTATCTATATCAGTCATGTAATCATAGCATGGCGGATGTGCTGTCCGTCCCCACCTGAGGTATTTCCATCCGTTCATACCGCCTGCAGGCATCGCGTTATCTGCTCGTGCAAAGTTTAATGTTTGTATTATCGATAAATAAAGTAATATATCAGGTCAGGCTAAGTCGAACAGTGGTCTTGGGGTGTTAGAAACGAGGCGAAGCCAAATCCGCTGTCTGTTTTGACCTAGCTCAAGCCGTTTACAAGTTAGCAGAAAAAATTGCTTCGATTTCAATGAAATTTTAATGGCCCTACTAAAATAGGGTGCAGATGTCCCAAATAAAATTTGAGGTCAAAATTCCTATAACTTCCAAAGTTACAGTATGGTAAACTTGATTCGTATAACGAAGTACCGCATACACAGAGTATTCTTACAGCCGATAGGGGGAGGCTGAAACATCCGTTAAGCGGCACACATTACTCAGTTCCCGGAGGGAAACTCATCCGATTTAGAAATTCACAATTCATCCGTCATGGGCGGGATGAAGGGGTCTACGTTGGCTCATGTTACACCAATTTCTCACAGGTAGTAAATAGCACCGATGAGGCCGGAAATACTACCCCGGACCACCTTTTTCATCCGTTTCGACTAACAGTGTGCGCCACATAGCGTAGCGCTTTGGCAAGTACCGGGTGTGATTGAATACGCAGCAATGTTGCGGGATTGCACGCTCAATATGGCCGCAGGGGGCAGGGCTCCTTACGGGTGTAAAGAGTAGGCAAACTCGCAACACTGCTGCGTATTCACAGTAGGCAAACAATGGAAAGTATGATGGAATTTTTCGTAAGGTTTCTTGAAAGTAACAGAATATATTTAGTAAACTAGCTTCTCGTTACAATATTGTATCTTAACTCACTGTCAGTTATGCTCACAGAAATCTGGTGATAGTTACAAATATTACGGCCTTCAGACATTTAGAGTGTGAGGACAAATTCGTACCTACAGTTAAACAAAGTAGAAATGTGAGTAGTTTTTTTTTTTCAGTGAGTGTGCAGTTTAGGGTGTATATTTTTTGTCCCACCTGTCTTTTGTCCCACCTATTTAAAAATATAGTATTT
>NW_026267518.1:226027-226360 GCF_000697945.3 Frankliniella occidentalis | reverse complement strand
ACTGCGGGTGCTGCCCAAGCAAGTCGATAGGGGTTCCATCTGGTTGCGTACCCTACGTGTGGCGCTATCGCACACGGACCAAGACTATAATAATTGCTGAGCTAAACTTGAACTTGAAATTAAACTTTAACTTTAAATGCTCAGCTCTGTGAGGAAGCGCAAGGGGAGACCGCCCGGAAGACGGCGTGAAGTGAGGGGCCTGGCGTGAGACGTGAGATGTGAGGTGGACAGGCAAGCAAACCAAAATCGCGAAAACATTTTAATTTTAGCGCGCCGCAGGCCAAGGTAGACGCACATTTAGCTCAGCTTCACACGGTTTTAACGTGCGTCTAC
>NW_026267518.1:223258-224499 GCF_000697945.3 Frankliniella occidentalis | reverse complement strand
TAAACCAGAAATCTTAACACTGCAAGGTAAAAATAGTTTCTAGTATTTCAAGACCTAGTCCTGGATGCCATTTGCGTTCTCCATAAGATCCAAGACCGGGTCTTGAAATACAGGAACCTTTTTTTTTACCGTATGTACCTGTACCTCTCAAACTGTACTTCTGAAGTTCAAACTGCAATCATGTCATACAGTTACAAATCCAAAGCGGTCCCTGATAGATCGTCTCAATACCCCAGAAGGGTAACGGGGCGGCTGCGGGTATTTCAGTCAAGGAGACTACTCGGGAAAAAAAGGTCGCGCAAGAATAGGACAGAAACTAGGGGAGCGAACGAAGGGCAGAACAAAAGCGCATAGCCGCCGGGTACGGTTGGGCTGGCGGGGCGTGGTGGGCGCATGTAAGGCCGGATCACAAAGGGGAGGGGTGGTGGGAGCGAGGGGTGGGGAAGCAATGGGACAGAGGAAGAGGAGAAGAAGGCGAAAACGAATAAAAAAGTGGTCTGGTGGGAAAGAAGGGGTTCAACGTAGTGGTAGGTACGCGCGGCTCTGGTGGGCGCGCAGCCTGGCCAGGCGCCGTGGTGCGGTGGCAACCTGACTTCGGTCCACCTCATCTGCAGATCTGGGGCCGTGACGTCAAGGTCTCCATTGAATCTATGACACGCCAACGGTCGCGCCAACATTTTCGCTTCCCACTACTCGCATCTCACTATTACGCACGACCTTTCTCAACAGTATGGGCTGGGGAAGAGGCGGGTAGCTCTACCAAAATTGGGAGAGGGGGGGGGGGGGGTCGTTGCTGTCTCACCCACTTTTGTTCCAGTCGTCGCTCCGTGCCTCTCCCCCGTCTCCTCCCCCTCTACCCTTTCCTTCCCGTCCGTCGCACCGGCCCGCGGGCCCGGGCCTTTCGCCTACATCTAATCATCTCAATTTCATGCTTTCCTTGCTATCATTTTCTTTTTCTGTGCCCAGCGTAATTTAATCACCACCTCCCCGCCGTCCCTCTCCCTTCCTGTTCCCCTTCCTAACCCCCTCTACCCCTCCATCTCCATCCCTCTTTCCTTCTCTCTCCCTTCTCGTCCATCCCCTTCCTATCCAGTCTCTCCTTCCTCCCGCCTCTCTATCCCCCCGTTTTCTATCACTCTCGCGCGGTCTCTCTCTCTATCTCTATCCGACGCCACCCTCCGCCACTGCCCATGCTACCCCTTTATCGCCACTGCCTCCCCCGCCCCTTACGAAGACCCCCC
>NW_026267518.1:218693-223113 GCF_000697945.3 Frankliniella occidentalis | reverse complement strand
CCCCGCGCGCCCCCTCCCCAACCTCCCTTCCTCCCCGATGTTATCGCTCATATTTTTCTTTCCCTCGCTGTTCTTGTTCTCTTGCTGTTTACGTTTTGAGCCCCCTCTCCCTTCCCTCCCTTATCCCCTCCTCGCATATCTCTGTCATTGCCCGTTTCCTCCCTCGAGTACCTCTACCCCCACCCCCACTCCCTTCTGGTCAGAAGCATAAGTGGTATAAGGGAGGGTTCCTTTTGAGACGCTGCTTCGCGCCTCAACCACCGGAGGGTGAGGGGGATTGGGTGAGAGTTGGGGCGTCACTTAAAAGAAAACAACAGATTTTTCGTGCTTTTGTTGTTTGTTGGTTCGAACAATACTGTTTTTCCCCGCACCCTGTCTGTCTAGTTCACGCAAAACAAATAGATTTATGCCGCAGCCTGGTCGTTATTTCAGCCTCCGACTGTTTCAAAGCGATTCGTATATACCAGGTGGCTGATTAACCCCTCTCACTTCTGTATTTATGCTGTACCGCACGCACGAGTTCGGTTGGGTTGCCTACTCGCTCGGCCCGTGAGGTGCCGTGGACAGGGGCGATAGGCAAGCCCGCCCGCACTCATGCGTGCGGTACAGCATAACTACAGAAGTGCGCGGCGTAAATCAGCCACCTGGTACAAAAGAGTGAAGCAAATTCTCTTTGGTGAAGACGACAAGTACTCTTCACCACACTGCACTGCCTCCCCTATGCTATCCCCATCTTCCGCCCACTCACTGGCCACAATGCCTCTTGCTTCCGATTAGCTCAATTCAGCCCTGCTGCCTGCTCCTGCTGATGGGCAAAGGAGGACACAAGAGAGAGAGAGAGAGAGAGAGGGGAGGGGAGGGGGTTCAGAGTGTGAGAGAGAGCGAGAGGCAAAAGATGGCTATGGATGAGAGTGACATACATAGCAGCAGCATCAGGTAGAGCAGTGTGCACCCGTCTCTCGCACTCTCTCCTCCTCCTCCTCCTTCACCACCCGCCCTTCCAACTCCCTCCTCTCCTCTCACTCCACTCTCCCCCTACTTCTGCCTAGCCCAGAAAGATGTCGTCACTCGGGGGCCCGGCGGGCGTGCCGTGCCTCGCCACTCTCGAGCGGCACAACACGCAAACCGAGCCTCACTTCAACGACAGCACCCCCGCTCCCTCCCCCTACCCCTGCCCTCTCCATCGTGGCACGTCGGAGTGCATCGCCACATTTTCTTCTTTTTTTTTCCGCCCGGCTCCGGCTCGGCGTTGTGAAGCGCGATGACACCTGTTTCCCCTACGGCCTGACGCGGCTGTACGAGATGGAGGGCAGGTGGGCGTGAGTGTGCGCCGAGGTGTGCGCTTGTGTGTATGAGAGAGAGAGAGAGAGAGAGAGAGAGAGAGAGAGAGACAGAGAGAGACAGAGAGACAGAGAGACAGAGAGAGACAGAGAGAGACAGAGGCGATGACAAGGAGCTAGCTTCTGTGCGCGGTCTCATTCAACTGACCGAGCGCGAGTGGAGCTTGGGAGAGAGTGATTGGTAGGAACGAACCTCCCCGGCAACGTCCTCCTCGTGGCTGACGGCCTGCTCGGCAGGCAACAGCAGCGCAGGGCTGCGCGCCGGATTGCCTACCTCCGGCGTGACAGGCGCGCAGCCGAGGCCTGGCCCCGGCCGGTTAGCCGCGCTGACTCCACGCAATATTATTATTATCATTATCACACGAAAACGTTCGATAATGTCACCACATTATTTGACTGAGATGCTGGCAGGGTGTTACCGCCCTAATCCGCGAGCAGTTTTATAGCTTTCTATCGCTGCATGACGCTTTCGCAGGGTGTTCTCGGCTCGGCCCGAGTACCACAGTACCGCGCCTCGGCACCGCCCTAGTTGGGTTTGCAGAGTGCTTAGGTACCGGGGACCGAGGTACGTGCACCGTGGGCAGCCACGCCAGCTGAAGGGTGCCGAGGTAGTGGTAGAGAGAGGGGGAGGGGGGTGGAGAGGGACTTTCATCTCGAGACGCAAGCAGAGCGCGAGAGGTGCATGATGCAAAGGGCGTGCAGAGAGGGAGGCTGGGGGGAGAGACGAGGAGAGAAGAAAATGGGGGAATTATGAATGACGTCGCCTTATCAGGTTAACAGAGCGTTTGCGGGGCGGATGGGGCGGGATGCATAGAGGAGAGAGTCGCGGGGGAAAGGAGGGGGGGGGGGGAGACAAGAAAAACTCACTTGCGGTGCGCGGTGCGGCGGGGTCACCTGTAGTCGTGAGGAAACAAGGACACGGTCACGTCGTTTCTACTGACAGGACGGCAATGCAAAGGGGTGGGGGGCTGTCAGGGCTGTCACGCCCCTGCGAGTGGGAAAGTCAAAAGCAGTTTGATGTGGAGACATTCCTAGAAAACCTCAAACTTTAGAGATGACTTTTTCTCCTTTTTGCAGAGAGAGAAAGAGGCGAGGAGGGGAGATTTTCTCATTTTCTTTTCTTGTATAACACTGATTTTCTAATATTCGTCACACACGACGGTGGCTGCTGAATTGGAATTGCAATTGCAATTCTGCACCGATCCAACATTTCTTGTGCTGAGTGCGTACGTACCAGGTTTCGGATTGGCACAGCACCGCGTGGCATAGGGCTTGGGCGCGTCCGTCACCCGCCCCACTCGCTCTAACGTTTCCAACGACGTGCCACTGCAATGCAAGATTGGATTTGCAATCCGCTCAGCAGCAGCCCAGCTCGGATATTATTCCGTCCTTGTCTAGTATTGTCCGAAACCCCCTCCCCCTCCTCCCCCACTCTCCCTCTCCTTTTTATTTCCATTTCCTATCCCCGCCCCCTCTCCACACCGACTTCTTGCGTTCCGTTCCACCCCCACTTTATTTCCGATTTTAAATTCCGCTTATTTGCTCAACACTTGAGCCCCTCGTTTCAACCCTTTCTGTCTGCCGCCTGGCGCCTCCCCCCCCCCCTCCTTTTCTTTTTTTTTTTTTCTTTCTCTCTGTTCCCTCCCCCCCCCCCCCCCCCTCTCTCTCTCTCTCTCTCTCTCTCTCTCTCTCTCTCTCTCTCTCTCTCTCTCTCTCGCACACACCTCTCCGTCCCACTCTCTCACCCGACTCCGTGGCGAGGATGCTCCCCTTTCTCCACCTCCCCGCGCCCGCACCCTTCACTCGCCAATCTTTATTTCAATTCGTCCGTCGGTTTGTCCGCCCGGCCCGTCCTTCAGCAGCTCCCGCCCGCCGGTCCTCCAGTCTGTCTGTCTGTCTGTCTATGTGTCGGCCCGTCCGCCCGTCCGTCTGTCCATCCGTCGCGAGCAGTAGCAGCTCGGGGAGGGTTTTCAATTTGCAGAGGCACCCGCCTGTGGTATGTGTCTTTGAAACGCTTGGGTGTCCTCCTTCAAATTGCAACCAGCAGTAGCCCCCCCCCTATCACCCCCTCCGCTCTGGGTTCCTTTCCCGGTCCTTGCCTCCCTTGCTGTTGTCAGACGTCGACGTCGTCTGCTTCTGGGGCTCGTCGCAGCTCCAGCCTCACTTCCTTGGTGGCCACCACACAACGAGTGTTAACGCTAGAACCATGTACTTGACTGACTTATCGTGGCGTTACAGGGAACAATCATGTGATCGCCTTCTTTTGCAAAACAAAGAAAAGAAAGTAAGGTCATAATAGGACAGTTTGCTTGATTATGAATGTTGTCGTCCAAAGAGCTTTGATAAAAAGTGGCTCCGGAAACAAAAGAAAATTTACATTGGAACGAGTCTGTCTGTTTTTTAGTTGTGATGAGTAAGTTTTCTTCAAGATTACTTTAAGTGAGGCTCCCGAGGAGGCTCCACTCCTTTTGCTCTGACCGTGCTCGGGAAGTACGGCAGCCTCCCTTCCCCCCACCACCCCCCGTCGGAGAGGAGACCAGCTAGAACCTTGTAAAGCGTCTTGACCCGCAGTAGCCGCCGGCTGCGCAAGACTGGCCAATAAAATTTATCGAAAATCTTGTACCGCCACGCCGTACCACGCCTTCGAGCAGCAGTCGGTGCGGCGGGGGTTGCTCTACAAGGACAGGATCCCCGGGTCGCGCAGCTAGTGAAAACATGGCGCCTACTGCCGCCGTGTGTTCTGTGGACGCAAGTTTCTTTCTGGGAAAGTAGAAAAAAAAGTGAATTAATGAGTCGAAGAGCTGCGGCGGTGCATTTGTGTTGGGTAGAGTTGCGTAAGCTCCGGCGGCAGGCAGGAGCGGAGGCGATTGTACGCCAAAAAATGTTCCCCTCTTTGTACCCGGCGGGGCCCAGCCCAGGCCCTGGGCGTGGCTGGAGCCGCAGCCGCGCCGCCCTCATTCCCATTCTGTTTGGTCTTTACTCAATCGTGTGCAGCCGATCTTTAATTTTCTCGCCGTATCCGGACCGGACAGGAAGAGGACGGTGGACGGCACTGCGAGGGTGAGGGCGCGGCTGGGGGG
>NW_026267518.1:217040-218643 GCF_000697945.3 Frankliniella occidentalis | reverse complement strand
CGGGGCGGGGCCGAGCTGGTGGGAGCCCCTCCCCTATGGGGTGGGGCGCGGGCGGGCGCGGGGCAGGGACCGACCCGAAAAGGGGTGACGCGTAGATTTGCGCCAAGTGCGCGGCCATACTGCCTGAGCGTGACAGTTTTTCTTTAGTTCTCACTTGCAGTGTAGTAGAACCATATAGGCGCTCGCCATGTCCTACACGGAGCGCTCACCCGGAAGGAGTGTGTGCGTCTCGAGTGCTGCACACACTTCATTTGGGTCCCTCTCGTGCTGCGCGTGCGCGTCTCGAGTGCTGCACACACTTCATTTGGGTCCCTCTCGTGCTGCGCGTGCGCCTGCTCGGCGTGCGCACCGGGCCCGATCAGCTGTCGGCTCGCCGGGTAACGACCCTCCGTTTACGAGCAGCAGGACCAGAGCCGGGCCTGCCGCCCCCAAGTGGCCCAACAACACTACTACTGATCCACCCGGAGCGGCCCCGAGCGGCCCCGAGCGGCGGGGGGTCCTCTCCCCGGCAGGGAGCTCCCCGTGGGCGCCCCGGCCCGAGCCCCGGCCGGACGCGCGGCTCCTCTGCCCCGTGTGGGCGGGGCGGGGCGCGGCGGGGCGCGGGGGCCCTCACGGCCTGACAGCGCGGCCCACTGTTGCTTCTTCTTGTTATGACCCGCGGCGGGCCTAGCCGGGTCGGCTGAGCCGGTGCTTCGCGGCGACCAGAGGGGTGACCGGTGTGACGGTACTCTGTTCCTGTACCCACCACTACACTTGCCTTTTGTGTTTCACTCCAAAAGTTTTGTACAGTGTATCATTAGGGCTCTGCGTTGCGTACTCTCTTTCCTTACATTCACATTGACGTAGGGTTGAAGTTACGGTCCACCTGCTCCTGTGCCCTTACCCCCGCAGCTCCACTCCGCCTCGCCGGCCGGGTCAAGAGGCTCGAGCGCGTGGTCGCTGCGCTCGCCGCGCTCTCACCGCACTGCTGCGAGCGCCACGCATCCCTCGCACCTTCTTGTTCGGAAGCGAGCCCCCCCCCCTTTTCCCCCGGCCCAGGTACCCGCCCCTGGTAACAACGCCACAACGTTCACTTTGCGGCAAGAGCAGCTGCTGCTGCAGCCACCGCTGGTGCTGCTGCTCGAGGATGTTGGCCCTGCAAATTGAAACTTTGCGGGTAAGGGGGTTCCTGGAATTGCAGGGGGGGTTGCAGGCGAGCAAGTCACAGGCCTGCCTCCGCCGCTGCCCTCCCCGTCCCCACAGCCAGCGAGCCCTCATTTCCCTATCCCTGACCTCATCTTGTGTCCTTTTCCCTCACAGCAGCGCGCTGCCCTGCCCGCCACGTAGTCTTTTTCTCCCCCGCCCCTTTCCTACCACTTCCCCCTGCTCCTATACGTCCCTCCAGGGCCCGGCCCGCCCCGGCCCGCCCCGGCCCGCCCCTGCCCGCGCCGCCTCCCCTCCTGCCCCCAGCCAAGCATTACCTCCTCTGTAGCCTTCATCTCATTACTGCTCTCTTTCTGTCCCTCCCTTCCTCCCCGCAGCCCCGCCCCGCCGCTCTTGGCCCGGCCCAACCCGGCCCTTTGCTCTCTCCCTCTTCTCTTTCTCGCTTCCTTCTCTCCGTCTC
>NW_026267518.1:212537-216420 GCF_000697945.3 Frankliniella occidentalis | reverse complement strand
CTCTCCCTCTCCCTCCTTCATTCTCCTTTACGCCCACTGACGTTTCCTCTCCACATCTCTTCTCTGCTTCTCCTTTCTTTCCTCCTTTTTTCCCGCCCTCGCCACTGGCTGTATTTGGCATGGATGGGTGCGTTCGTGTGTGTGAGGAGCGAGCGTGTGTGTGTGAGTGCGTGTGAATGTGTGTGTATGAGAAAGTGTGTGTGTGCGTGTGTGTCGGGAGAGAAAAGGCCCTGGCTCTGGAAAGAGAGGAAAGGGGAATGGGAGAGGGAGGGGCAGTGGAGTGGTTCGTGGGGGTAGTTGTAGTGGCAGCGGCGAGGGGTGGTGTGGCGGGGAGGGGAAGGGGGAGGTGCGGTGGGGCCTGGCGTGGCGTGATGGGGTGGGGAGGGTTGAGGGTGGGTGCGGGGAGGGGAAGGGGCGCCTGTCTTTTTTGTTTGTGGTTGGTAGCGGGTGGTGGCGGGTAGGGGTGGTGGAGGGAGGGCGGGCGCTGAACAAGCGGAGGGCCGGGGGAAAGGGGAAGGGGAGGTGATTAGTTGCCATACAGCGCAGCAGTGTTCATCCTAAATAAAGAATCGAGGAAAGTACACTGCGAGCGGGGCGGAACCCTACCCTGTGGGGCCCCGTGGGGCCCTGTGGGGCGCTTTTGGATCCTGTGGGGTCCTGTGGGGTCCTGTGGGGTCCTGTGGGGTCCTGTGAGGTCCTGTGGGGCTCCGAGGGGTCTTCCTGCACTCCCTTGCCCCTCCCACACCGCCAGTGCGCGCATGTTGGGGAAAAAAGGTGTGACCGATGACAGCCAACTGAGGGAGGTGACCAAGTTTATGTCAAATGCAGGAGTATATGAATCATCGCGCTGCCCTGAGAGTCCTGGCCATAGGCATATACCTGTACCTCAATATTCGGAAAGGTGTTGGTTCCGATGTGACGCTTCGATGATCTTTGCTGAAGAAATGTATTCCGTGGCCACGACGTGTCGCGCACATCACGTTTCCTTTTGCTCATTTTTTTTTTTTTTGTTGGTGTGTGTGTTTCTGGATCGCGGCCAAAGCGGACACTGTTCGCTGTTCCAGTTAACGCGCATCCCCCGTGGAGCGGAGATACCGTGATATCACACTCGTGCACGTTCGTAGCACATTCGTAACGTGTTCGAAACAGTTGGGCTCGGTTCGGCTCGGCCCGAGGATCGAGGTGCGGCGTGCGGCCTCTGTCGGGGCGGTGATGGGGTGGACCAAATCATGTTTGGTCGTCATTTATTGTGTCGCACCGCACATGTCGTATGCAGTTTTGCACTATAGCAAATTCGAATTCGACCGCGCGAGTCTGGAAACATCGGGCGTGGCGTGGGCGGGGTGGCGCATACGCCTGCCTCTTTCGAAAGCGGGTGAAAGTATTTCCTTTTCATCGGCTGATGGCTGAGGTACCCGGGGCGGGGCCTTGGCGCGCCCCCGCCGCGGCGCCGCGCTGTGATTGGTTGCGAGCGCTATTCAGGTAGGACCTGGGCGCCGCGCGCCGCGACCGCTCTTACAACTCATTACGACCTCCAGTTCATTTTCCCCCGCCCACGACCCCCCGTCTCTCCAGAGAAAATCATAAAGCTTGAAGACGCGCAACCAAGTCGCCCGCCACCGCGCGCCACGCCGCGTCCCACTGGGACCTTAGCGGCGGCGTGGACCGGCGCCCTGCTGGCCCCGCCCTGTCCAAGTGCCGCTCCCTCTTCCCGAGGTCGTGGTGATAGAATTATTTCTTGCCCAGGCTGGCCCGGCAGCGGCATTCTCGTCTGCACGCCGCCCGCCGCGCGCCTGTCTGCTTATTAGCCTAATACCCCCCTGTATGTTATTTTATGCTGTATTGGCGCTGGAATGTTTGGTGGAGCGATGTAGTGGCGCCGTCCCTCTCCAGCCCCCCGACGCCACCCACACTGCTCTCCGGCCGGGCTCCAGGGCTCTTCCAGAGCAGCAGGGGCATTCCAGCCCATGTCTGGCCCCTCCTGCTCCGGAGCAGCCGCCCGCGGCCGAGGCTCGCGCTGCCATTCTTTTTCGGCGTCCTCCCGCGGGCCCTGGCCGTGGGTCGTGGGTTGATCTGACCCGGTGCCCTACGCGGCCCGGTGGTTCCTGCTGCGTGAGAGTTATGTGTGGCGTAATCATGAGGCTCGATAATTTTTACCACCCGCAATAATGTAAGTCCCTGCTGCCGCTGCATAACTTGCGCTCCGTCGGACATTTCTATGCGGACGCCAGAGTCACTTTGCAGTGTGCGCCGCCTTAGCGTTTCCTCTCCCATATTTCTCAGCCAATTCCTATGCTGTGCTCTGGACGCTTCTTCTCTCTCACTCACTTGTTCTCTCTCTCTCTCTCTCACTCACTTGTTCTCTCTCTCTCTCTCCCTGCTCGGCCGAATGGCCTCGCCCGTCATTACTGCATTGCAAACCGGATTACGGGATTCTGCTTGTGTTACGGGATGGAGAGGAATGGGGACGAGGAAAGGGGGGGGGGGGAGAGTCCAAGGAAAGAGAAGTGGCTGAGGTGGTGGTGTGGGGTGGGTCGGGGGCTGGTCGGGCTGCTCACCTGCATACTCGCACCGGACTGGTCCTGGTGGTGGTTCACACCTCGGCTACCTGTCGGTCGCGCCACGCCAGGCTACACTCTGCTTTGCATAGGGCAGCTCCAGGACGCCCCCCTCCCCCCTCTGCCTCAGCGGAGCGAAGCGAGCGAAGTGCCTATTAAGGGATCGATCGAGTGACCGACACTCGCCGACACCACGCCATTAGCATAGTTAAGAGGGTCAAGTGCAGTGCAGGAAATATGTCCTGCCTTTTTTCTAAAGATCAATTAAAAATATATCCTGTAGTAATTCATTACTACGCAATCTTATTTGTATATCTCAGTATATCATTTTACTCTTGCAACATTCGCCGTTTGCTGTTTTTAGTCCTTCAGTTCGGTTTGCTGCAGACCCGATCCGGATCGGCAAACCCGCGTCCTCGATAGCCACTTTAATCGCGGGTTTTCTTCCATTTTCTTTTATTTTCTCTCCTTTGCGGACTTTTCCTTTTTCGTT
The DNA here is from genome assembly GCF_000697945.3 of Frankliniella occidentalis. Taxonomy (NCBI): domain Eukaryota; kingdom Metazoa; phylum Arthropoda; class Insecta; order Thysanoptera; family Thripidae; genus Frankliniella; species Frankliniella occidentalis. The sequence continues at coordinate 213,369 of NW_026267518.1, read as the reverse complement.
CCCCGCGCTGTGATAGCGAGTCAGTGTGTGTCCCTGCTATTCGGCGCTGTAAGGGACGGCGGAGGCTCTGTGGGCCGTGGCGATCGAAAGTGGATGGGATGTATGGATTATGACAGGAAACTGGCCAAGTTTCCCTTCGGCGTACATCTTTTAGCATAAAGAGCCCCTGCGCCGCCGCTGCACCGCCGCCCGAGCGCCACGCGTGGACTGGAGCCGGGGCGTGGCGGGGCGTGGCGGGGCGTGGCGGGGCGTGGCGGTGCTGCGGAGGGGGATGGGCGTTCCCGCGGCGCTCCTCTCGTATGTACACATAAATGTCCTTGGCAGGGTGCCCTTGGTGACACATATCATGCTTCCTGTGACCCCATGTGCCGCTTCCACAGCCAAGTTTTTTGGTGAATCGTATAATTTTTTCTCTCTTTTTTCCTCCCCTTTTTTCTCTCACTTCTTTCGCGCTCCCTCGCGCACTTAGAATTGTAACATGCGTGAGCTTTTGAGCTCCGCTGCGTTTGATTTGAGTAACGGCCATAGGAGCGAAAACGACATTTTTTTTACAGAATGTTCTTTCCTTTTTCCCATTTCCCTGCCTTTCCTTCCTTTCGGTCGTCCCCGTTGGCGTGAACCTGTCGTGTCCTAGCGTGACCCGAGGGGGCAGCGGTAAGCACAGTTGCGTTTATCGATTTTTACGCTGCAAGTCCACTTTTCTACCCCCACCCCCTCCCTCTCCAGCCCTCCCCACCACGAACCCTACAACCCCTCAACCTGTCCTGTGATTTTCGCCTTCCGACAACGCCAGGTACCTAGCAATCAGCGTGTTCCGGTCCGATAACTATCT
>NW_026267518.1:207243-208447 GCF_000697945.3 Frankliniella occidentalis | reverse complement strand
TGTCAGGGACCCCTTTCCGCATGTTTTGGCCAATTTTTTCCGAATTCCGAAAACCACTCGTCCGCGACCCTGTCGAGTTGACATGGAATGACCCATTTCAATTTTTTTTATTCGATTGTATTACTCTAAACACCCTATTTTAAGAGTCTCAGTATTTTTGCACAATTGCTATACTTAACGAAAAATTGGCATGAAAAGTCGTTTTTGGGACCGGGAAAAACCGGCGGGAATTAGCCGGGAATTCCAAAGGGCACCGGGAAGTGGACACCCTGCTATCTTCCTTTGAGAAATACCTGTCATTTACCAGGTACTACCTATAGTACTATTTCTGCGATGCTTTTTTTCTATTAGAAACCAACTCCTTTCACGGTTACTTTCGCTTCATTTTCCCGGTCGTCACCATTTTTATCGGGCCTTCCTTTCCTCCAGTAGCACTTACATTTTCCTTTGAGGCCCAGCGCCCCACCCTCGCCCAGTTCCTCTCCGCGACCACCCCAGATCGGGCCGCAGGCCGCAGGATCGTGGTCCGGGTAGTGTGAAGACGGTTCAAAAAGCAATTACTGGTATCCCTCGAAATATTGAAATGTGTTTACCCTCGTCCCCTGTTTGCGCGTGGACTCTCCCCCCCCCTCCCCTTCCCTCGTTCCTCTCTCCCTCTCCCTCACTTTCGCACTCGCCCTCCCCCCCTCCCCCACCCCCCGCTGATTCATAACAAACTGTGTCTCGAGCTTGTGCAAAATTAACGAATACGACTGCCTCTGAAAGAGAGCTGGAATTAAATTAAGGCGACTGGGAGTGAATGGTCTCCACCAACACGTTCGAAAATTGAAGAGAGAGGGGGGGTGGGGGCGCTCTGTGCGTACAAACCAGGGTTCCGGCCGTCTACTTGAAATGAACCTTATTTATCGGCAGCCCTCATCAGGAGCCCATTCGGCCCCACCCAGATGCTTCGCTGCGTGCTGCGCCCCGGAGCACCCCCAGAGCAGCCCGCCCGCCCCGCAGACAGACGCTGGTAGTGCTGATGTTAGCGCGCGCGGCGCGGAACCTGCAGCGAGTGCTTTTGTATAACGGCGCGATGCGGCAAGAATCTTGGGAGACGCAAACGGCCATGCCGGCAGACTTGGCTGGTCAATTTGCAAAATTAAATTCCTGGCGTGTCGAGTTGGCAGGTGTCTAGCTGGAGAGGTGTCACCCTGTACCCCCC
>NW_026267518.1:202908-206578 GCF_000697945.3 Frankliniella occidentalis | reverse complement strand
GGAGGGGGTGGACCGGGGAGGTGACAGGCTGACAGCCAGGCCCGACAGCAGCCAGCCAGCCGGCCTGGAAGGAGACTGACAAGGAGAGACGCCCTGCCCCACTCCGCCACTCCCCGCCCCGCCTCGCACTACCATCATCATACCGCTCCCCGTCGCTCCCCGCCGCTCCCCGCCGCTCCCCGCCGCTCCCTGTAGCAGCCCGCCACGCACCGTACTGACAGCTAGTGCTGGGCTGCCAGCCCAGACCTTTCGTTCTGTCGTTGTGTGGTCGTTCATTCTTCTACTGCTTGCGGTTCAGGCAGTACCCGTCCGTCCCTTCACTACTCTTCTCGCAGCAGCAGCCCTTCCCGTCCCCACGCCGCCTCCCCCTTTCGGCCACCCCGGGGGTTTCCCTCCCAGCAGTCGTCCTCCCCTGGTCTCCTTGCACTCCTCTTTATTTTACTAACCTTGCCGGCCTCCGCATTTTATTTACCTCCCGCCGGCCTTGTTTGCCGGCGCCGGCCTGCCCGCGCAGTTGCAGCAGTCAGATCTGGCCCGTCTGGACGCACCTGTCCCTCTTGAAGTTCTGCCCATGTGGACCTATGGGTGTCCCTTCAGTCTTGGGCCGGGGCACTAGGGCAGACCTGCCCTCGTGTCCGTGTTACGTGTCCTCGGACCTTGGCGTCGCACTGTCGTATCGCAAGTCTGCTCTTCATTTGTGTATGATTCTCCGTCATCACCTCCTTCTCTCCTTTCTCTCTTTTTCTCGCTCTGTGTCCCCTCCCACTCCCCCCTTTCCCTACCCCAACTCCCCCGTGCGCTCCTCCTCTTGTACCCCTCCTACCCTATCCGTCTTCTCTCTTTCCCTTCCTCCGCCCCCCGTCTCTCTTTACACAAGCAGACCCAGCTCCCGCTTCACTTTTCTCTTTCTTTCACTTTCTTTCTCTCCTTTTTCCGTCCGGATCCACCCCGCGTTCTCTTTCTCTGTCCTTTGGCTCTAGCTAGCTGGTCGGGTCGGTCCTTTTGTTTCGCTGGTTCTTTCCTCGCTGCAGGGCAGGGTGGTGCGGGGCCGGGCCGTGCAGGGCTGTGCGGGGCTGTGCGGGGCTGTGGCGGGCTGTGCGGGGCTATGGCAAGCTGTGAGGAGCTGCGCGGAGCTGTGCGAGGCTGTCCGAAGCTGTTCGAGGCTGAGGGGAGCTGTGCGGGGCTCACAGCCCCCTCCGGCCTCGAACCTCACACACCAGGCCGACAGGGTTATGTTCCTATGAGTCCGCGCCACGCCTGCAGGCGGCGCTAAAGCGGGTTGTCTTTCAAAGGCTTTTACTGGAAAGCATCGCCTGCTGGCCGCCAATCCCTCTCACCGCCCTGGCACGGCACCCTTATTAGCGCAGGAATTTTGCCTTTTGTTTCACCATTTTGTCCGTGCGCGCCCGCGGAGTGGAGGATAGGCCACCCGCCTCACGGCTGTACGTCGCGGGCCCGGCCAGTGCGCCCGCGGAGTGGAGGATAGGCCACCCGCCTCACGGCCGTGCGCCGCGGGACGGGCCAGTGCGCCCGTGGAGTGGAGGATAGGCCACCCGCCTCACGGCCGTGCGCCGCGGGCCGGACCAGTGCGCCCGCGGAGTGGAGGATAGGCCACCCGCCTCACGGCCGTGCGCCGCGGGCCGGACCAGTGCGCCCGCGGAGTGGAGGTTAGGCCACCCGCCTCACGGCCGTGCGCTGCGTGGCGTGTGCTGCGATGCAACTGAATCTGAAAGAAACTGAACATTTCAATTTCCTTCAGTCATCTTTGACGGCGACCTTTGAGATCTGTTCCCGCTGTTTCTCTGAACTGTAAGCGCCTTTATTCCATTTGGCAGCATATTTACACGACCGCCTCTTCAAGTTGGGATATTTATTACATCCAAGGTCTTATTGCGCATCTCTGGATGCTGCGATGGGGAACGGGGAACTCACTCCCCTTTGCTGGACGTATTCTTCGTCCCTTTTTTTCTTCTCGTTTCTTCTGCTCACAATTCTCGCACACTGATACGTACCTATTTACTTCTCATATCTCCTATACACACCCACACAGTCCTCTTAGCCTTCCGCTCTTTCTTTTGTCCCCCTTTCCCCTCTCCCTCTCCGTCTCTCTCTCTCTCTCTCTCTCTCTCTCTCTCTCTCTCTCTCTCTCTCTCTCGCCCTTACAGTGGCGCGCGCTGATTAGCCCACCTGATGAAAAGCAAACATTTGATGCGAGCAAACTCGCAAACGCACCGCTGCCTGGGCGCGGCGTGGCACGGCGTGGCCGGGACGGACGCCATGAAGAGTGTGTTGGTGGCGGCGGGGCGTGATGGCAGAGACTGGTTCGAGGTTCTGGAACCAGTCTCCCGCGGAGTGATACTCTCGAAACGTGAGTCTCAGCATACGGGACGTAAATGTGACCGGTGGGCGTCCGACACATCGTCTTTTGACCATTTATAGCCAGATGATTCGTTACATACTCAATCAGCTTCATAGTGAAAGTGGGTAGGGTAGCCGTTGTGATGTGCCACACCGTCGTGACCTCCCTCCACCGTGACCACCACTGTGACCAGCACCGTGACGATGTGGCGTGGCGCTCCGCGTGGGGTGGGGGTGGACCGAGTGGGGAGTGTGGGTCCCGCTGCCCCGCCGCACCCCGCCGCACGGGGCCCGGTGGAGCATTGTGGACCCTTTTCGGGCCCCTTGGCCCTTTTCGGCCCCGGGCTTTTAAATGTCGTGCCGGAGCGTGGCTTGGCGTGGCCGGCTTGAGGTGGAGGGGAGGGAGCGCTACTTATGGGGCAGCTGCAGCTGACGCCGTGTCGCCCGGGGGCCTGCGGGGCGCTGGGGCGGGATGAGGGGGGCCTGCGAGGGGCTGCTGTGTTGTTTTCGTTGCTGCTGCCGCTGCTGCTGCTGTGGTGGTGGTAGTTGTGGGAGTTGGTGGCGTAGCGTGGCGCAGGGACGGCTGAAAGAAGGCTACGGGACGGGGGGTGGGTGGCCCCGCTGGCCGCCCACGCACTGCCGCCGCCGTTGCCACCCCGCGGCCGTGCGTGCCCTCTGGGCCCACGTGCCCGGCTGTGCTTGCTTGCATGTGCCCGGCCTGTGCCCGTGGCTGGTTGGTTGTGCCCGGCTCGATGCCGCGTTGGTGATGCAGATGGTCGCCCTGGGTAGTAAAAGTCGACACGACACCCTGGACGCCAGGGGTGGTGGCGGTGTCGCCCGCCCAGCGTGTTGTCCGAACGCTCCGCAGGTCGCTTTCCTGGCCGGCCGTGTAGGTGAATGCGCAGAACGGCAGTCGCTCTTACTGACCGCTGGCTGCCCCACCGCCGCCGCGCTGCCGACCTGTTGGCCTCCCTGCTGTCCAGCGCTCCTCGGAGCTCCTAATGCTCCTCCGCCGCCCGCGCCCGCCTCCTGGTGCGGCCTCTCAGCGCGCGCGCGGCGCCTGGCGGCGGAAAAAGTTTTCAAACCTTGTTCATTAGAGATAGCTGCAATGAAAAATAATAATAGAGCGCCAAAGTTTTAGTACTTTTATGACTGCTTCCCTAATTTATTATTTCCCATTGAACTTGGATTTGGCCTGACCAGTAATTTTCTGTTCTGCGGGGTGTCTCCTTCGCCCCCTTCCTCCCCGCGTGCCACAGGGCCTCAGCGCCTCATTGCCAGCTAGCTGAGACTGCTGCAGGGGCCACGCCGG
>NW_026267518.1:182061-202623 GCF_000697945.3 Frankliniella occidentalis | reverse complement strand
GCCTCGACGCTCGACTCAACGTATCAGTTATCCCCTCCTCACTCTGTTCTCATTGGTATTGTGCATGTAGCGCGGCTGCTAGCTAGCGTTTTTGTAAGAAGACCCGTAGTATCTGTCAGATGACATATATCAATCCGATGTGATAGGCGTTGTCCTGCCGTTACTAGTAGGCTAGCTGTAACTTGTTCGTGGAAGGGAGAGAGGGCCTGTTACGAAACTCGTCTCCCTCCCCTTCTCCCCTCTCCTCTCCCCTCCCCGGTCAACCCCTATCATCCCCCACCCCGCCCCGGACCCCCGCACTCTTTGCCTTCATTTTTGCCCCCCCTCTTCCCCACTCCCACTGCTTGCGTGCTAATTAGCAACTTGAGTCAGCAGGAGTAGTCACATCAGCGCTAGCCTGCGCCGCGCCTAGCCACGCCCCCGCTGCGTCCGAAACCTTTCCTCTTTTGTGCTTGCCTCCCCCGGTCGGTGAGCTCCAGTGCAGTTGCGGACGCAGCCTGCCGGGGTAGCCCAGCAGCATGGCCCCTCCCCGGCTCAATAATAGGCTCTGCCGGGCAGGAAATAAAATAACTTTTATTATTTTAATAAATATATTTACAAAAGGGCTTCGAGTCCCGAATATGTTATTTGATGTGGCACATGTCTGGGTGGCTTTTGCTGGAAAGCCTGTTGGGTTGAAAATCACCCTGTAGTTTGTCTTTCGAGGCACCTGTAAGCTAACGTGCTCCTTGCGCTATCTGTTACAGATCGGCATCAACCCGGGGCTGTTCGCCGCTTACAAGGGACACCATTATGCCGGTCCGGGAAACCATTTCTGTAAGTCTTAACGAAATAGAGTGCAACTGCCAAAAAAAAGTGCTATAAATATAATTGTTGTCACCATCGTGTAATGTACTAATGTACTTTTGCTTTGATACGCAGGGAAGTGCCTGTATTTATCTGGGCTGACCCCCGAGCCCATGACAGCGGACGACGACTACAAGCTACTCAACGTGGGCATCGGCTTCACCAACATGGTGGAGCGCGCCACGAAGGGCAGCGCGGACCTCACCCGCAAGGAGATTAAGCGGGGTGGGTAGCTCAACCTCTAGTCCCCGTTCTGTCGGTATGTTATTTGCACACCGAATGCTGATCGGTCTTTATTTTTTTTTTGACACAGGGAGCCAAGTGTTGCTTGAGAAACTTCAGAAGTTTAAGCCGAAGATTGCTGTTTTTAATGGCAAGCTAATATATGAAGTATTCTCGGGCAAGAAAGACTTCTATTTTGGACGTCAACCCGATTTCGTTGATGGCACGAACACTGTGAGTCTATGACCTTGTCTATCTATTTTAGACCATACCAAATAATCTCATTTTATTTTCATATTTTATTGTTTTTATTGCAGTATATGTGGGTTATGCCTTCGTCCAGTGCTCGCTGTGCCCAACTCCCAAGAGCTGCCGATAAAGTCCCATTTTATGCGGCTTTGAAAAAATTCAGAGATTACCTCAATGGAGTAGTGTCTGAATTTGACGAGAATGAAGTAATATTTACATCATCGAAATTAAAGCACTACTATGAGCCAGAAATAAAAGATGATCCTGATGAGGGAAGCCAGAAGCAGTTTGGGTACAATTACCCCCCTAGAATTACAAATGGCGATGGATCAGACGGAGCCACGGAGACTAAAGCTCTAGTTCCTGTTGTCAAACAAGAAGATGGAACTGTTTTACCACCAGAGCCTGAACAGCCTGTGAAGAAAAAGAGAGGGCGGCCAAAGAAAATTCGTACGGATAATCCAAATGACCAGCCACCCCCAAAGAAACCAACCCCTAGAAACACTGCACCTGCTGATCCTAACGCTCCAAAGAAGAAAAGAGGACGACCGAAGAAAATCAAAGAGGAAGCAGGTACCACTGTGGCCACCAACAATAACATGGGTAATTTGAGTTCGCCAATTAGTAGCTACACTCCTCATATGCCTATGAACCAATGCCATCAGGGCTACAATTCATCAGCATTTAGCAACCATGGGCATTCGCATAACCACATGAATCATAGTCAATCAATTATGCCTTATAACCAAAATTCTGCCCAGTCTCCTCTTTCAGTAAATAATTACCATCAGTCCCCTTTGCCCCACCATTACTCGCACTCTCCTCAGCCATCATCTTTAACTCATTCTGATTTATCGTCTGAAATAAGTGCAGCAATATCTTCGGAGCACAACCTAGGCTCCCCTTCTCCCCACTCACCAAGCCTTGGCGCGCCCTCGTCAGACTTTGAATCAGCCGCCAACATGTCTGATAGTGCAAGTAAGGGTGGACCTCTCGGAGTGAAGACAGAACAAGTTGTTAGTGATCCTCAAGCTGACTGTGGGTTCCACAACATGTCTTCATCCAATGACAGTCAAGGGGGATCCTACCAGAACTATTCAAGCTTCTCAAGCAGCAGTGACCACCAGACACATTCCCAGGGGCTCTCTCAGGGCCTGTCGCCTGGCCTGTCACCGGGCCTCTCCCATCGCCAGCATCATACTGGAACTCCTACGCATCAACAGCAGCAACAGCACCAACAACAACAGCAGCAGCAGCAACAGCAGCACCAGCAACATCCTGGATATCAACAGAGCCTGGGCAGTACAGAATATGAGCAAAAATGTCAAGATGTGGCTGCAAAAAGTTTGTCTGGCTTAGAATCTCTGGTTGATCAGATTCCCAGCATTGCAGACACTGACGGGCCAAGTGGAGTTCCTGTTAACGAAGGCGGCCCAGACCAATATCCTGGTGGACAGTCTGGACCTGGAGGTTCTGGCCACTATGTTGAAGAAGCAGGCTATCTCACCAACTACTCGTGTGGGGCAAATGGAAGTGGTAATAATCCTTACTCTTCGTCAAACTCCAACTATTCAAACCAAAGCTCTAACTATAATAGTGGTATTAGAATGAACTTTTCTATATCATCATTAGCCAATAGTAGCAGCAGTCCAGGGAGTAGCTCGCCCAACAGCAATCACGCGAGCAACCCATTTTCAGTTAGTAATATGGCTCAGAGCTACAGTTCAAATAACTCATATAACATGATGAGCTCAATGCCTCACATGGACTCTCATCACATGATGAATCGTATGTATGGTAGCCCTAATGGAGCTGGAAACTGTGACATGTCAATGGCTAGCAATATGGGCCATTACTCTTACAATCAGTACTCATCAGGCTCAGCCTCCTACCCTGGATCACCCAGCACTGCACCGTCCACGCCGGGCAGCACTCCTGGCAGCGGTGGATCTGGGTACTACTCACCGTCTCACAGCTTACACATGCCAAGTCCAAGTTACCCCTCTCCCTATAGTTCTGGCTATGGAGGGAGTCCATATTCGATGTACCCGAAACCAGATGTAGACATGAGCAGTTATGGAGGCAGCTCATTTTGAGGAATGTGTAGACATACGAGTCCATTAAGCTGAAATGTGAGTTGATGAATGCGTATGAGTGACTGTGATTGCTGTGTATCATTGTTTCAATCTTCTCCTCCCTTTCTTATCTCTTAAACTTCATTCAAATTTTTATGTAAGAGAAATATATATACTATATATTTATAAATATGAACTTCCCATTATGCATGAATAGATTGCGGGGAGAACAGTTTTAAGTTCATATGAATGAAATTGTGATAAGGGAAAAATATTGGTGATGTGTAGAGCACATTGTAAAAAGATATGCCACTTCTTCATTCTTTATTTGTTGTGGCTTGCTTTAGGAGGATTTTGTCTTGCCCTGAACGTGACATAGAAGTAACTCATTCTATTTAGAGAATGGCAATATTCATTTTTTCCGATTTGCATTTTGCTATTGGCAAGGTACAGAACCATGGCAATCATTGTAGTACTATCTTACATGTGAACAAATTCTGAATAACTCAGAATTTTTCAAATTTTCTTTATTAAAGCAATCTGTTGTTACCAGTAAGTAATAGAATTTTAGTTAAAAAGTACTTTAAAATTATGTGTCAAAAATTGTATAGTTCTGTTACTTAATTATTACACACTTAATAATGATAATATAATGTAAAGTGAAAGTAAATGTGAGCAAAGCTCAACAAACATGAAATTTATAGTTCAGATTGTTCATTGAGCTCAGCACTCTTGTTTTGAGGCAACATTATCAAACATAGTTTGCTCAATATTGGCTCTTGTTTGAACTGTGAGTTGAAATTTTCAAGCCAAATTTGGTTTGGACACAGTGTTTAAGACTGTATGTTGTAACCTTTGTTGAATCTGTTACCTGAAATAGTAATAATATTCAGTTACAGTTATATAAGGATTTAAGTTACCTAAGTAAGTGGTGGTTATGTAAAATGGCATTTGCGTCCCTCCTCAGGTGTGTGATATTGTTATCCCAGTGGAGGAGATGTTATAACCCACATTTATTATATAATCAAAAGCCTCAGCCTCTAAATGATCTGTGCAGTGGAATCAGACTAGCAGTTTTGTTTTTCCACCTGGGTTTTACAATAATGAACTGAGCAGTTGCTTTCTAAATGGATAGATACACCTTTCAATCAATTTGAGATCTTTCGTTTTTATAAGTATCTATTATCTTTGATTCTTAAAACCTGACTGCTGATTTAAATGATAGCAGAGGATTCCCCAAAAGACTGTTCCCAAAATTTAGATATCTTAACAGATCGAAATTCTCTCTTTTGCTGTACTTGTGCCCACAACAATCTATTCAGACTTCCTTTCCTAAACCTCCATTGAGAAACAATTTCACCACTTAAAGGTTTGAATAATGCTGCTCAAACAAAATGTAAGTGTTTAAGTGCTGAGATAATTGTTTGTTTTTTTTTGTTTGTTTTGCGTATCTCTGAAGAAATGGTTTGTGGATTGTTTAACCAATCATTCCTTTATTATTATGATTTTCTGTGTATGGAAGTAAGCTTTAACAGCCTCAGAAGCTAAACTGTTTAGTGTATTACTTTATTAAAGAATACATTATTTCAAATATGTTTTGGTGCTGGCAAGTCAGCCCTATCCATCACAGAAAGAGAGATTACTTGTACAGATGTCTGCTTTATCAATCTAAAGCTTTTGTATTGGCACTTTAATTTTCTTCTCAAGGAATGTTGGTTTGACACTCATTCTCTCAATTGCCTCATGGAAAATGCCACTAACATAGGGTTTCATACTAGTTCTGTCCTTACTATTGCCAATCTTAAGTACAACCTAAATTGGCTATCAATACTTACATGTTTGTTACTTACTGTCAAAAACCTATGGAAATTGTGTGTAGGCAAGTTATGTGACTGTGAAATTAGTAAATTTAACAATTTAATTCTCTTTGGATGGCTATCATGTAGCTTCAGTAACATACTTTTCAACTCAATGTGTGTGTTTACTCTTTGTTCTTTGTGTTGTTTTTTAAACACCTATTTGTTTGGTTTATTATGTTCACTTTGGCTTTTATTTCTTGTTGTGTAGATATTAATGTATGTTAAAGCTATTGTTGTGTGTTGTAACAACTATGGTCTACTTTCCTCTTCTTCTCTCATTCTGTCCTTTTAAATGTTGTGGCGGTGACATAGCTACACAAATGATGTATATTGTGCACTCTCAAGTCCGGAAAGAGTTAACCTTCTGCATGTTACAAACTTTCACTGCAATATTGGTTGGGCTATAGAACTTCCCTATCCCCTTCAATCAAGTAACAACAGCCAATGATTGCTGGTGTACTGCTAAATAGTGTTGATTTTTGTGGGTACGTATATGTCCTCTGATAGTGCAGAATGTATTTAAACCTTTGTGATTTCTGAAATGGTTGTGTAATCTTGTGCAGTAGGAGTGATTTACTGTAATTGCCTACTTGAAGTGGCTATCAAAGATTTATGGTTGTGATCTAATTTTTGACATTGCTCAGTATGTACTACAATGAAATTGATGTGGACTCTTTTCCCTAATCAAGTAGCATGCTCTCTCTTTTCGGACTTGATCATTTATTGGTACTTGTAGTTTGTGGGATAAGCATGTGCGTTTTCTGTAAAATTATGTCTGTCAAATTGCCATAAAATAGGACTGAAATGTACTGAATCTCTTATGTTGTTTGGTAATGTAAAGACTTCAGTATTTGGTTGTTGAAAAGACATAAGTCATGCTGGAAAATAGTGCCAAACATCTTTGAAACATTTGCCAGTGTATTGATTTTCATTTTGCTTGTCCAAAGTGCAAAATACTCAGCAGCATAATGAAAAATTTTCTTTGTCATTTCTTTGAAACAGTTTTCTTTACATTCTGTAATTTCTTGCTTACTGTTAAATGTTGCAATTTCATTGTACTGTTCACCCGGCATGTTTATCACATCAGTTGATCTCTTTCTGAATGGTTTTGCAATATAATGTTGTGCACTAGCATTTGATTTTACCATCATGGATTGTGTTAGCTCAGTATCTCTCTAATTATTGTCTTCCATGTTTGTTGGTGTTGTTTATTTTCTGCTAAGACTTCTAACAACACCTGTGGAGTTTTCTGAACTGTGATTTATACAACAATAGAGCCTACTATATTATAAGAACCCTTGAATTCGGTTTGCAGTTATATCAATTTTTATGTTGCCTCTGGGGAAATGGTCCACACCATTTGATTCAGTATGCTATAAATCCGGCCAACTATTGCAATTTCATAATGTCACCCTTTTTCGTATGTTGTTAATCTGGTGCTGTATTTTGGCTGACAAGAGCAGACTTATTTTTCAATTGCTCTGTTGATCCAGGTCCTACAGTGTCAGGATTAGGTAATGTCGAAACCAAGTTGTAGGTTTGAGTACAAACATATTGCAATAATAACTGTAACCTTAATATTAATTATAAGCTGGTGCAGGCACCCTCTGTTGATACACTGTTCTGGCAAGGCTCGTGGCTATTGCTCCTGTACAACAATTTGTGAAATAGTTAAGTGTACAAACAGTGTGCAAAATGTCCATTAATTAGCAGTTTGATGTGGTTTTGCCCACACACATTTAGTGACAGAATTAGTCAAAACAAAGTACTTTCAAACATTTATTATTAAATCCTGCCTATTGATTTGTTATCAGCTGAGAGCACTCTCTATCAAAGAGGAAGAAATTTTGATAGTCAAGGAACAAAATTGAGGGTTGCATGTTGTACGCAGTAGGAAGATCTGATTGGGAAATTCAATTGCATATTACTTTTCTAATTTCAGTTTTAAAATTTTCAGCAATTTCTTTTTTTTAAACCTTACAAAAACCCGGATCACTTCCGCCAGTATTTTAGTGCTTCAGTTGTCCTTCATGGACAACTTTCTTGAGTCACTGTTAACTTTAACTTTGCATTTTTGAAATTGCCACCCGAACACTGTTCATTTTGCTATCTTTTAGATCAATATGTAACTGCAAGCTGAAAATAACACAAAGTTGATCAGGAGATGTGGTCTGGGGCTACCAAATCAATGCTCTGTAGCTTCCTGTGATAAGTTCTGAATTTCTGATGGCTAATGTACTAGGTTTTATTCTTTGCTGTACCAATTATACCTGTTATATTATGGTCATATTATCTCTGGTGTACTGCGTGATGTTCACAATGACTTTTGGGCAGTTTGTTTTGTAGCACAGGTCCTGCATTGGATAATGTACTCTTTGCTGATGTGACTGTTTAGTTCCTTTTATCATTAAGCAAATGCTGTAGTTTCTGTTCATTCTCCTCTTTCACGTTATTGTTGGACATGTTTTCCACTTGTTTTATGTTTGTTTTACGTTTGTAAAAGAGTTTTCTCAGGTTTCTTACTTCACTGTTATTGTTATACCTACTTCAATTGTTTTTTGTTCTTGATGTAAACCGTAAAGCAAAATCAAGGGGGTAATTAACTAAGTACAGCTTGACCAGTTGATGTTCAAAACTGCATATTTGTGAACCTTTAAAAAATACGTTGTTCTTCAGTTTATCAAGTCATTTGATTTTCAGATTTTTCAAAAAGTATTTTTTGCTGTAAGGTCTGGGGATAGTAATTGTTTTTTCTTTGGTGTGTTTTTTTATGTAGTTGACAAACAATTTTTTTTTAGAAATAACAATATTTACCTGTTCACTAATATGCTAAATATTTTTCATGCAATTGCAATCAATTTATAATGTTTTGAGTGCAATATATAAGATAAAGTAATTTTTTTACCTGTATAAATCAGACATTCATAAATTCATTGTTTCTGCTCTCGTTTGAAAATCACTGTTTTTCAAAAGTAATAGATACATTAATTCTAGATACGATACATTAATTCTTTCCATACTGCTGTTTACAACTTCAGCACACAGGTTTTTGCAAAAGGAATCTGTGTATATCAAAATGGCTCAAATACCTCACTTGTGTTTAAAATAAAACTTTTACATCAACATATCAGCTCTTGTTTTGCTTTCTTTTCTCTTCTTCATTGCAATCCCACTCCCCACCCACTCATCTTTGATCCAGTGAATGTGGGCGTTGATAAACCAATGTCCATGTCGAAACTGAGAGGAAGAAGCCAAGAGAGATAAGGGTGGAATAACACTGTCAACAGAAGCAAAGCTGTGTGTTTGATGTCAATAAAAGTATTGGTGCTGTGTCCACAATAGATTTCTATCAGACCAGGATAATGGAATAACTTATGAACATACTGCAATCCTGAAAGTTAACAGATGCTTCTTTAAAAGTTCCTCTGTACCAACTTTGTTGCATTGATCCACCTTCTTGTTTGTTTTTATTTACTTCATCATGACACATTTTCAACATCATAATACACGTTTGTCAATCAACAACTTCTTGTGTTTTCCCCACTGTTTATCAGGCATGTTCCACAATCTACCCCCTCTCAGCCCTCGGTTCGAAATGTGGCATCGTATACAAGACACATACCCAAACCATTCCACGCTGTGATTTCATTATGAGTCAGTTTAAATTGGAGTGCAAAACGCGCGCTTTATCTGTCAGTGTAATCAACACGCACCTTACTGATGTATATTTAAATGTGGAATATCAACAAACGTGACAGAGAAATTTAAACAAAACCTAAGTGAATAGGTTCGCTCTTCATTATAAATATCTAAAAGGAAAGAGAAACTTTTCAATGATTCAGTTTATATCGACGGAAGCGTATGGAAAGGTTGGCAGCGATGTAATACCTTCTGCTTTGTGCTACGCTGGCGCTTTGTGTATGTGTGAGTGTGTGTATGTGTGCGTGCGTGACGTGGGGTGTTTATCGTCGTCGCGCATTGCGGCTTTCTCGTTCCACCGGCCCATCCCACTTCTACCCGGTCCCGGCCTCGTTCTGACATTTCTCCTTCAGTTTTCTACGGAGGAGGTACTCTACTCAGTATTTTCAGTGTCTCTTAAGGCAGCTAACCAAAACCATCACAATGGCGAAAATTAAGGGTAAGTTTGCGTTAATTCAGGTTAACTATAAGGCCGCTACGAGCAAAAAATCCAGAAAAGGTACATTTAGAATGCTAGATTTATTCGCGCTACTCATTTCCGTACAAGCTACGCTTTTGTCTATGTTTGATTCATGCTGCAAAATGCAACATGTGCACAAGAGGCGGTCCTTAATTTGGTTCATCTTGCTCTAGCAGTTAATTATCTATGAAACTTGCTAAATCATTCACTTGGATTTGGCCTTGAATGAAAGTTATGTCTGTTACTAAGGTGACACCACTCCCGATTTCTTTTGTGGTGGTTGGGATTCTTTGCATGCTTAAGTAGTTCTTAAGCAAAGCTTAACTTAAGCAAAGCTTAAGCAACAGTGGCTTAAGCAAGGTGGCTTAAACAGTGTTTAAGCAGTTCTGCTTAAGCAGTTACAAAATATCTAGGGTTTCTTACATTCTCCGGCAACAATGTTATGTAAACCTTATATAAAGAAAAGAGCAGCCTCATTCTCATCATATTAAAAGAGCTAATGAAAAGGTGAGGAGAAATTTATGAATATCATCGTAATTGCCGCTTTCTTGTTTATTGTTTCCAGCCGGACCAGTTGTGGACATTCTTGGAGATGAAATGACCAGGTAAAAATAAATTTCTAACTTGTGTGGATATATCTTTGTCACATGACCTTTGCTGATTACCATGTGAACTGCAACACAGTTCTTTTGATACACCTACTACATATTCAACAACCTTTATACCTCCTTGTGTCAGTCTAGACACCTGAATTCAAATGTATGTTAACAAGATACTGAAAAGGTGTCAACAGAAAAAGAAAGGAAAAACCCTTGTGGCTATTATCACCTATTATAGTTGTTTTAGAGTAGACTACCAATTTTCTCAGGTCTACACTACCCAACTTTCATCAATAGCATGCCTGTTGTTTATTTTAAGCTTGACATGACCATTTTCTGTCTGGATAAAGTCAAAAGTTACTTTGTTGAAACTAAGTTACAAAGCATAAAAGACTCAACAAAATCTTTCTAATCTTTCTAATTTTATAATCATACATACTCATTATATTTGTTTTCATCATTTTACAGAATAATCTGGGATCTCATCAAAGAAAAACTTATCTTACCCTTCCTTGATATTGAGCTCCATGTTTATGATTTGGGAGTTGAACATCGTGATAAGACCAATGACCAGGTTACAATTGATTGTGCAGAGGCTATCAAGAAGTACAATGTAGGAATTAAATGTGCCACAATCACACCTGATGAGAACCGTGTCACAGGTGAGAAAAATATGGGTGGCAGATTTTTATTCCACTCAGCAACTCTTTCCTTTGTTATTCTTTTGGCTATATTTGAAAAGGGTTAACATGCACCTGGTGGATAGTAAACTTGGGTCTCTGCATTCATATGGTTCCACCAGTGTTTGCTGACCTTAATACCCTTCTCTTGGTAATACCCAACTTTCACCTTTGACCACCTCAGACTTTCACCTGTACCCACAAGGCTTATTTCAACATTGACTTGTGTTGTAGATTGAATTTCTCTATCTTTTGGTTACAGAGTTCAATCTTAAAGAGATGTGGAAATCTCCCAATGGAACCATTCGTAATATTCTTGGAGGAACAGTATTCAGGGAACCAATCATTTGTAAAAATGTTCCTCGTCTTGTACCTGGTTGGACAAAACCTATCATTATTGGACGTCATGCTCATGGAGACCAGGTAACTTAATTTACTGAGAACTGTTACAGAAGAGATTTTAGTGACAATTGTATGAACCCTAGGATGAACTGTCTGTGGATGTGTATTAAAAGCCAGCTGTGTGCTTTTCCTTTTTTTTCTAGTACAAGGCGACTGATTTCCTTGTACCAGGGGCTGGCACATTGACCTTGTCATTTACACCCGCTGCTGGAGGCCAGTCTATCTCTGTAGCTGTTAATGAATTCAAGAGTTCAGGTGTTGCCATGGGGATGTATAACACTGATGAATCCATCCGGTAATTACTGCAAATATTATTCCCAATAGAAGTTACAACCAGTTCTGTAATTTCCCAAAATTGTCAAAGTATTTTTTTATATTTTTTTTTAGAGGATTTGCTCACTCGTCTATGCAGTTTGCTCTTCAGCGAGAGTATCCACTGTACCTGAGCACGAAGAACACTATCTTGAAAAAGTATGACGGCCGTTTCAAGGATATCTTCCAGGAAATCTATGACAAGTAAGCCTTTTTTTCATTCACAAACTCCATTTTTATGCAACACTCGTACTGACTGTCAACTTTCTTTGTGTTAGGGAATACAAAGCTCAATTTGAGGCCAAGAAAATTTGGTATGAACATCGTCTTATTGATGATATGGTTGCATTTGCCATGAAGACTGATGGTGGCTTTGTTTGGGCCTGCAAGAATTATGATGGTGATGTCCAGTCAGACTCAATTGCTCAAGGTTATGGTTCTCTAGGAATGATGACCTCTGTGCTGGTTTGTCCTGATGGCAAAACTGTTGAGGCTGAGGCAGCTCATGGTACTGTGACAAGACATTACCGTATGCACCAGCAAGGCAAAGAAACATCAACAAATCCCATTGGTGATTATACTTTTGCTATCTAGATGTTCCTCAATATATCTCGTTTCCTTTCATGTATAAATGTTACTTTTCTTTTCTAAATTTCAGCATCGATTTATGCATGGACAAGGGGTCTTCTTCATCGAGCTAAGCTTGACAACAATGCTGAGCTTCGCAAATTTGCAGAGAGCCTGGAAGAAGTGTGTGTGAGCACTATTGAAAGTGGATTCATGACAAAGGATCTAGCAATTTGTGTCAAGGGAGCCAAGTAAGAATAAAAACATTGGTATCTATTCGTCTTGATCTTAAGAAACAAACTAACATTTAAATGTATTTTTCTAGTGTTCAACGTTCCGACTACCTTAATACATTTGAATTCCTTGACAAGCTTGCTGACAATCTCAAGAAGAAGCTTGCGTGACTACCATCCAAACTGTGATAAAAGCACACTACATGCTGCATCACCCATTTTTGTGTTGTTCTTTTTTTTTTTTTTACATTTTTAATTGCTCATTTATTTTCATCAGTCATGAAACTAAAGATTTATTTGCTGACTTTAAGGCTTCTTTTTTCCTACAAAGTATTGTATTTAGATTCTTCTGTTTCTTTTTACTCCATACCATGTGTATGTTTTAGAATGGTGTATGTTTCTTTTTAATAAAACTTGTTGTTAAAAAATAGAATTTCTCTCTATGTTTACCAGGGTGGTTGGTCGAGAGGTAAAAACCAACCACCCAAGAAAGAGAAACCTCACAACACTATTGGTTCCTTTAAAAACAGCCACAATGCCAGGTGATTCCATATACGAGGTTGGGAACTTGTTGTGCGGTGAGCAATAGGTTGCCTTCCACTCAGGCGGACCGGTCCAAGAAATAAAGGGTGTTTAACTATTCTGCGTTGACCAAGAAAATAAGTCCAAACCATTTCCAGCAAATTTTTAAATTTCTCAACTTTTGACATGAGTTCAAAAGGCTTTTATAATTTGGCCTCAGTTCCTAACTGTAGGACTGAAAGTTCCTCTAGGATAAAGCAGAGGTGTGGATAGAGGGTGAGGTGGGATATGACAGTATACATACACTACACCAGATTTTCATCAAAAATTGAGGAATTAATTTGTCACTTTTTTATTGTGATTTTTCTTTACATTCTCTTATTTTTAACAACTCTAATAAATATCTTAGAGTTCTAACAACTAAACACAGGTAAATATCACAACACCCCTCCATTAAGCTTACTTTCCATATCACTTTTTCAATATTTGATATTGATGAATACCCGCTAATTACAAAAGCTGGTGTCATAAATAGGTAGATAAATTTAAATTACATGCGATGAGACCATACATTGATTGCACTATGACTTTATATCCTAGGAGTACGAAATTTCTTTAAATGACAGTGACCCTCAATTTCACCTCCACAGATCAATTCATAGGTGTTGCGCAAATCAAGTTTTTAAATTATTGAAATTAATGACATGTTGGAAGATATTTAGTAGATAGTTTAGCTTTCCGACTTTGTAATTACAGCTAGATTGAGATCGAGTGTTTTATGATCCCAGAAAAATAAAAATGGATTCATGATGTGAGATTCAACTTGGATGTGGATAATAAGTGACCAAAACGTCAAACAATAAATAGACAAAAATTCTGGGAAGAGTTCCATGTTTTAAGTATGAGTGAAAGCCAATTCGTCGTCTTTCCTCCAGTATTAAATTAATATCCTTTTTCTAAAGCAGATGGCTGAAAAGATGACATATACACCCTTCACGTGTTTGTCATCATTGGAAATACAGCTCATATGGAGCAGATAAGAGATCAGTAAAGAAATTTATGTTTGACTTTGGTATTTAAGATTAAGTTGAATACCTCTTACTGGGGTTTTAGAACAATACTTCACTCCTATTGTACATGCACAAATGGCACAATACAAATATTTTGATCTTAAAAAGAAATCAAATAATAAATGAAATGGTTAAAGATGACAAATTTCTTTTAAAATACTGACTGGATTGTAAGTACTATAATAAATTTGCACTTATGGCAATTTTTATCACATTTCGAAAAGAAAGACCCATTTTTTATTAAATGGACATTAGCAGGCGTAAGTCTTTGATTACATATCTTTTGCTAGCTTGATACAAAAACCCTTCACTTTTACAAACAAAATCATCTAGTCCCCTGTATTCCAAAATTACAAATTCGGATTTCATGTTCACCATCTTTTGATGTCTAAACATATACAGTGTAATACAGTAAAATCTTTGGTGAGAAGATAGGTGAGGAAATCCAACTCCTGCACAAAATAGGCGTATCATAATTATAATAATTAAAATGCATCTTTTATATTTTGAAACTGGCGTACTGCTAAATCCACTGGAAGCTCAAATTCAAAGTCCTTCAATTTCTCCAAAGTCTGCAAGGTATCTTCAAATCCTGAAACAAGAAGTATGCCCTGGATGAATAAGTCAAAAGTCCTGTCCAATGTAGGGTGCAGTGTCCAATGTGCTTTTCCTTCAAAAGGTTTAAGTAGCACACAGTAACTACATCATTTGACCACACCTGTTTTACAGACATAACTCCAGGGCTGATAATAAGCCTCAATAATTGGTTGACAATGAAGGATAAGCCTTAGCCAGTACACAAGCTTCTTGGAGCTGGAATTTCAATACAATTAACAGAATTAACACAATTACAGAATACATTTCGTTATTCCAAGAGTAAATAATTATTTACACTGAATTTATAAAAAAAAAACTCACTTTAAACCAGCGCAAACAAATGCTTTGAAATGAGAATCATAGCTGCGCTTATAACGGGTGTGGCTACTGATGATGTTTCCAACAGTGCTCAGAAGTTGCTGGAAGAATAAAAGATATATGGCACAAATAATGAATTTATAAATCATCAAATATGTACAGCTCACAAGATTGCACTAATACTTACTTGTTTGTTTGATACGGCAACTCCACCTACAAGTTCCAAATTAAAACTTTGAGAGAGTCTTCTTGCAGGTGTAGAATTATAGGACTCTCCATTCTTCAAATCATAATAAGCCAAAATAAGCTCCCATGCATGGAGAGGTTTCTCTTTCACAGCAGGACCCCGCACAGGAAAGCATCCAATCAGAGGTACTAGGCTCATATTTTGATTATTCTAGAAATACAAATGCAATACAAATAGTATAGAAAAAAAAAAAAACTGACAATTTTATTTTGTGACTCAATAATTCAAGATACAATTTTATTTTTACCTGTGTAAGTCCATGTTCCATGAGTTCTTTGATAGTCATGGCCAATTTTTTCCTAACTGCTGAGGTGATGCGGGCGTTGCACATTACAACAGGTGCACCCTCAGAATCAGAAGCATAATCTTCGCTCTCCCCACCACTTTGACTTTCTGCTGCCTCCATCATTATTTCTGAAACTTGTGCCACAGCAACTTCCAGACGAGCTCGCAGATCGCTAAACATGTAAAAATTAAGAAGAGCTTAAAAACAAACAAAACTTAGTAAAGATAAAAAGACTAAAAGTAATAACTGACCCCCAGTGGTTGACTTTCATGTTCTTTTTCATAGTGTTCTTGTGAAACACCTCTTGACCACATCCAAACTGTGATACAGCAAATATTTGCATAAGTACAGCCGCTTTTCTCATAATATTTAAAGTTTTCTCTCGAATCTGTAAAGACAGAAATTGATGTGTTCAAACACAATTCTGAACTCATTCAAAATTCAGTAATTATTAAACCTACCTTATCTTCTTGACCATTAAGTGCTTGTTGGCGGGTTTGCCAACTTCTAGCCTTTTTGGCTCTCTGAGTTATAGCACATGATTCAGTATGAACTCGAGAATGACATGTGCATTTTGGGTGTGTTGTATTACTAGCAGCTTCATCAGGCCCTGCTTCACCTAAAATTTAGATCGTCAATAAATAACTTGATAAGGAATATTAAATCAGCTTTTCTTATTTTAATCAGAAAGAAGTGTGTGAGATTATTAGAAAATGTTAATGATTCAGGAACAATGTTTAAAGTTCTTATGAACTTTCAAATGCTCTTAAGTAACAGTCTCATGCAAATACCTTGTAAAAATTCAACAAATCTTTCCAGATCAGAAATCTGTGTTTTAAGTTGGTTCACCAGCTGCTCCTTAACTTTCAGAGGATTGATAAGCTAGTGTGTGAACAGTTAGTGTGTTAGTAATGGGTTACAATTATAGAGGACAGGAAAAAGAAGAAACCTTAAAACCAAATTTGCAAAATTAGAACAAAATAGAGAAGGAGACTACCTCTCCCACTGCTTCTTCTACTTCTTTCTTCAAATCATCTGGTGATAAAGCAGCAATATCATCAACATTGAGATTCAGTTTTCCTTTTAGTTCATCTACAAAAACAAAAAATAATACTGGTAATAACTATTCATTTTTAAATAAATAACCTGATTAAATATTGATGCAAATTAAAGCGTAGAATGTTTACCAATTAATAATTTTTGCCTTTCAAGAAGAACGCTTTGAGGCAGTCCAGCTTCTCCTGTTTCATATGCATATTTTTCTAGATCTTCCAACTGTTGTTTCAACTGCTGTATAAGTTCTTTCTGCTTCTCTCTTTGTTGGGAAAGGTATTCTTCAGATCGATCTCCATCCTAAAAATTAAGACGTTCAGCTGACATGCTCTTTTACGGAAGTTTCAATAAAAACAAAATATGTTAATGTTCACAGAATTACATTATCTCTCTCATCTTTTCGGAAATACTGAGGACCTTTGACTTCAGGTATACCACGAAATGCAAACTGTTCAAGGTCTTTCAAAAGTACATCTTTGTCCTGCACTGGTGCATCAACAATTTGTCTCAAACGAAACTGGACCTGAAAATTTTAACTCTTTGAGTAAAAAGTAGAGGTGTACAACGTTATAAACTTACACCTAGATAGATAATTACCTGCGCAAAATGAGATGTTAATGCAATAAGAGATGAATTAACAACGTCAAGCTGTTCTTCCAATTCTCTTGTTCGAGGAGATTCACATGGATAATAGCTGAAATACAAAAATTATGTTGTAAACTTCAAGATTTAAATGCGACGATCATCTTGTTCTTATTATTTTAGAATTTTTTTGAGAGGATACAGAGATACAGAGAGCCGGATAGTATTAGGGCCTGTCCCAATGAAATAGTGAATTCCCAAAGTCCCAGTTAAAATTTTTGAATTAAAAAAAAAAAAAGAAACATGCCTTCAGGTGAACCATATGAAAACCACCCCCTGCTGCTGTACCCTGGGAGGGCAGTTCTCATCCACAATAATATCCATAACGCGAGTCAGGACACATTAAAAAGAACTCAGCAAACGATTTAGTGGGTAAGATTTTATTTCAAATGTATTTCAAATTACGTACCAGTTGGCATCATGAATAGACTCAAAGGCAGCTTCGTCGTCAAGCTCACTTGCTCCAACGGGGGCCCAACGCTCCCCCGAGGGTTTTCCATCATACAAGTCGAATCCCTCGGCCTCTTCCCCAGAAATGGAAACCTCCTCCATCATGTTGGAGAATTAAACAAACGGCTTCAACATAGTTTGATGAAATTTTTCCGAACACAGCAGCAGAAGACACTTGACAGCTGTTTTACTGCTATAGGGGCTGCTCCCCCCTTCCTTACTCCCACACGTATCGGGTGCTTTCCAGAGCGCACTTCCCTTAAGCACGAGTGGTGCGGTGGCGCTAACCCTTTTCCACCTTTTCCAGCAATTTTTCGTACTGAGATGTAGTCTCGCTAAAGGTGTACTCATCTTTATTATCAGCATGTGTGTGGATTTAGCGAATTTTTTTACCTTAGATAGTACTAATCTTTTGCCTCTCCTGTTAATTTCTTTCCTAACTCTGCACAATCATCACGAGTCACGAGTTCCTATCATTCAGAGTGCAGTTCGAAATATATGATTCATGGGTGTCAAGACTGGAAGCAGAAGGCACTACAGCAGCGCTCCTAGTGGACTGGAACCGAAACCCCTGCCACACAACACTTTCTGCTGTCGTCGGCGACTCGGCACGTCTATTGTGTTTGGGTTGGTTTCGGCTTTGCTTTGTCCGATTGATAAAGCTGCTACTGACTTGAATTGTAATCAGTCTCGGGCTCTATGTTATGAAGAAAGTCACGTTCTGAACTTTTGTTGTTTTGTGAAAATGACGAACCAGAAGACAGACCGGCACTCCAACAGGAGGAGTGCTGAGATGGAGAACAGACCGTTCATAACCAAACAGTTTTTAGTAAATTTCTGTTTAGGTGTGTTGTGTGTGTTGATATTTCTTAGTTTTCCGACTATAGTGAAAAGTCATGGGCATTCTCACGGAGATCACGACCATGATCATCATGATCTGCACCATCACCATCATCCTGACGAGAAGCCTTCCTTTAAGTATTCAAGAGCTGCAAATGAAGAGCTAGCAAACGCAAGAAAAGAATCTTCAAATTCGGGACCAGCAGTTCAGCCAAAGACAAATCAACCACCTCTTGATGGAACGTCATCTCCTTGGGTAGATGCTATTGTGTCTACATTGCTCATCAGTATAGCTCCCTTCCTGATTTTATCTGTTGTACCGTTAGACGGATCAGCAGAGAAGGAACCGTTACTCAAAATTCTCCTTGCTTTTGCCTCTGGTGGACTGCTTGGTGATGCATTTCTGCATTTAATTCCCCATGCATTAACTCCTCACACTCATGGTGATGATCATGATCATGGACATAACCATGGCCATAGTCATGGTCATAGCCATGGCGAAGGACATGGTGGACATGACATGAGTGTAGGGCTCTCTGTTCTGGGAGGAATTTTAGTTTTTCTTATGGTAGAGAAATTTGTTCGCCTGGTAAAAGGAGATCACAGCCACTCTCACGGACACACTCATGCCAAGCCAGCTGTTAAAGACTCAGTGAAAGATATCAAGCAATCAGAATCAAAAGGCAAATCAAAGGAGAAAGAAAACTCCAAGCAGGTTGCTCAAAAAGAATCAGGTAAGAACTCAAACATTGATCTATTCCTCATTTTAACAATATTTGCGCTAACATTTGTTTCTTTTTTCAATGCAGAAGGAGACATAAGGGTGTCAGCATACCTTAATCTAGCAGCTGACTTCACTCACAATTTCACTGATGGACTAGCAATTGGAGCTTCTTACCTTGCTGGACGCAATATTGGTATTATCACCACCATTACTATTCTGTTTCATGAAGTTCCTCATGAAATAGGTGACTTTGCTATACTTATTCAGTCAGGCTGCTCGAGAAGGAAGGTTGGTATAAATCTGTGAAGAAGCAGACTTTTACTATGTTTTGGTATTGTGTAACAAAATTGTGAATCTTTTCAGGCAATGATGTTGCAGCTTGTAACTGCATTAGGAGCTCTCTCTGGAACAGTGTTTTCCCTTCTAGCTCAGGGAACTGGTAAGTGCACCCCACATCGGTTTGACATACTCATGTATTTTATCGTTTAACACTCACCACTGTCCAAATTTTAGGTAATGTTGGTGTATCATGGATCCTACCATTCACTGCTGGCGGTTTTATATATGTTGCGACTGTCACTGTCATCCCTGAACTTCTAGTTGACACCAAGTTTTGGCAGTCAGTTAAAGAGATCATAGCTTTATTAGTTGGTGTTTATATGATGGTTCTTATTGCTGAGTATGAATGAAATGACGGCTAGATTTTTGAGGTTTTGAAAGCTTTTCAATTGGACTGTCATCTGGCTGAAGAGTTGTAAAATTTTGAATACTTTGAGAGGGCAATAACCAAACCACAGACTAGTCTGCTTGTAAGTTTTTCCTTCCTTAGAGCTTCTGATGTGCCATTTGCATAAGCCTGAAATTACGAAAGACATTCTATCCATTATTATTTTCCCAATTGTTTTTTCCTGACTGAGGGAGACTGTACAAGATTGTTCAATATATTTTTTAATCAATCAATGTCAATAAACATCACAATATTCATTTTGCATTCTAAACAAAAAATATATCACAAGAATTCTGGAATACATGTGAAAAGGTGGATTTACAATAGGAATTCTCCGAGTGCATTTGGGGCAGTTGGTTGATGGGCGAAAAAATGCCCTTGCTCTGACTACGCTTGCAGCGTCCCAATCACTTAAATTAGTTTGAATTCTTATGCATTATTGATAGGTCATTCTTGTGATTGAAAAGTACTGGTTTTGTTCTTCCCTCTAAGTACTTAGAAGTTATTTTATGTTTTGACTGATTGTAGTCTTTTGAAGTACTGTATATGCATTCTCTTCAGAGTAATATTCTGGTATATAGACTGCTGTACCTGCCTTTGTGTTGTAGTGTGATATGTTTCCATATTGGTGTATTCCAGTTTATCTTTTCCTATTGGTGTGCACATTTTTTGGGGTGTGTTTATCATATTGATGTAAACAATTTTTTTTAACTTGTTTGTGTTTTTCTTATAAGTACTACCGATCTGAAAATTAAGAATGACAGTTTTCACATTCCTTTTTTGAAATTGTAATCAGTCTAACGTTGCAAAATATTCACATCAAGTGTTTCCATCTTGTATTGACGGGTAGATTCTTAAAGGACCCCTCACCGGAAGGACCCCC
>NW_026267518.1:175966-181306 GCF_000697945.3 Frankliniella occidentalis | reverse complement strand
TAAAAATATTAGGGGGGTCCTTCCGGTGAGGGGTCCTTCTGGACGTTCCCCGTATTGACATCACTGACCTATAAGAAAAAAGATGAATTACTAATTACACATTTAAATGCTACAGTGCTGTTATCAAGCTGAAGACAACTTGGTAAACAGTTTGGTAGTATAATAGTGCACAAATGAACTTGGCTGTGGACTGTGTCCTTAAGTTTATCAACATGAAGTTGTTTTGTAATAAATAAAAAAATGAAATAAGAAGTATCAATTTAAAAAAAATCAATTTCCCTGTTAGTGACTATGAGTACTATACTATGGGTGGGTATGTAAGTATGTGGGTACTGTCTTCAGGGTGAAACCGGATGAAACAAATCAAAAATATACTCCATCAAGCAATACATAATAATAAATTACAACAGGAATTATTTTTAAGTACCTATATTTTTGAAGATTTAACAAATACAACAATACTACAATTTAGATTATGTACAATTTCTACAATTATAAATTTCTGTACACAATTATGTACATTACAATTAGAGATCCTTAGAACATAGCTTATTTGTATGGCACATATAAAAAATCTATCTCACAATAACACAGAAGATCATTTCAAAGATTTTGAGCTTTGCTGCCTGGACACTTAAGCAGATATACATCCTCCCCCGATCAATAATTTTATTATTGAATCATTATTAAATCAAAATTTCCACAAAATACAGTTTTATCATTCAATTCAATGAGTTTGTGGGTTAAAGGAGATGGTAACTGGAAACACAGTTGTGTTTTACTTGATCAAAATTTTGTAAACTAAATTAATTCATTCAATTTTTCTTTATATATATACACTAAACATAAACAGGGCCCATTGCAGTACCCAGCTTCATTCAACTTAAATATACTGAGCACCATAAAGAGGGGAAGTTCCTCCATCTGAATATCAAATAAATATGAAATTCCTGACTAAAATGCCTACAAGGCAAAGCACATCTTCAAAACTTGGATGTAGATAATTAATTTACATCAACATGTATTAATAAAATACAAGGAAGACTGATGACGATCACAGCAAAAATCCTACCCCCCTGTTTGCCTGCCGCTTAATGACTAGGCTTCCCCAGATTGACTAAAGCTCCTTCTGAGTCCATTTCCTTTCAATACTGAAAACATAAATTTCCATGGGTCTTTAAAAATTCATTATGGTTTTACAGAGCAACTCAAAATTTAAGCCAATTAAAATAAACTGCTCAAAAAATTTCAGGAAGACCAAAATTTAAAAGAGATACATTTCTTCAAATGTGTAAAACGAATTTGTACTCGAGCATGTAAAGTTTAAGGTGACATTGAAGATCCTTTCCTGTGCCTTTACATTTTAAAAATGTATGTGGCTTTCTCGAGCACATTCATGTTTTGTTTGTTCTGCCCAGCACTGCAGCACGCTACTTTATCAGAATACTGACGCTGATCCGACTAGAGTCCAGAGATTGATTGGCGGCTGCCAAACCAATGTCTTCAGTTTGGTCACCTCGGGCAAAAGCTCAGGTAAGAGAAGAGCAGGCAGTGGAGTGACAGGAATCTGGTAGGGTCAAGCCTGGAGTCGAAGCCGTCGATCTTGAGTACATTCACCTCGTGCTTGCTGTACCGAGAGTAGCTGAACGTGATCTGCAGAATGAAACCCCACGTTAGTTGAAGCTCAAATCACAACAACGATTGCTCCAAACATTCTCGCGGTTACATCGCTCACCTGCTCGTGCATCGTCTCCTGACGGATGAACTTCATGGGCTCAAAGTGCGAGTGGAACTGGTCGATGACGGTCAGCGGCTTCCGCAGCAGGTGCTCTGCGACACACAGGACGACAAATCACTTAGCATGGCCCGTCCGAATTTCAACGAGAAGAATAAAAGCCAAGGCAGAAACCGGACCGCACCACATCAAGCCCATCAAGCGGAGCTAAGCGACCCCAGATTATAAAACTCAAATGTCCCGCCGGCCGGCTCGGGAGCCCACGGGGAACCTGCAGAGCGAGACAAAGCAGAATTCCCCCCGCGCACCCCACCCTCTATACCCCATTTTTCTAATCGCATCAGCTTTGCCTTCATTAACCAACGTTGGGCCCCATGAGAAACGGGTCGACATCAGTTGGAGAGCAAAAGGTGGGGGGAGAAAATACATAAAAAAAAATAATTCAAGCCATGCGGGATATTAAAAGTCGCCTTTCTGTTGAGTAAAGCCCACGGTTTATGTTCGATTGCGGAGTCTCCGCTGAAAGGAGGAGGAGCGGGGGGGGTACCCTTTCTCTCGCAGTGGGCCGCTCCAGACCAGACCGCCGGCGTCCAAACGAACCGCCGGCAGGACCAGCAGGACACTGCGGGACAGCCCGGGGGACAGGACGCCGCGCCGCGCCGCGCCGCCCGTTCCAATTAAGAATGTCGTGAAATACGAGCGTGGGGCGTTCCCCGTCGCCACGCGGCGCGGCGCAGACCACCAAAGGGAGGACCGGGGCGGCGCGGGTTCGAATGCCCCCGACCGTCTAGTAGTTTTACTTGTAACAACACTAAACACTATGCCTTCGACCATTGCCGTTTCGACTGGACGGGGACGGGCGCAGACGGCACCCCTCTTCCCACGAGGCCCTCCACGATCGATCACGCGTTACACAGCCAGCGTGCGTCAGTCCGACCCCGACGGTTGAACCTCTCGACCCGGGCAGCATGACACCCTACCTCAAGGTACCTCAAGGTACCCCCGAGCTGCCCTCCCTGGGACCCCCTCCCCCGCCCCCAACCTCCCTCTCCTTCTCTCTCACACGCACACAGACATGAACCCCCCGCCGGGCCGGGCCGGGGCCGCCTGCCAGCGCGCGCCCGATAAAAAATAAGGACTACCGATTGTTAACGCGTAGGGTACCCGACCCGACGAGGTACCCGCTCGGGCAGCCGGCAGGGCCCTGGACACGCTGGGCCGGGGCAGGCATTCACTCCTTTCAATTAGACCGGCAGGCTGGGAGGCTGGGCTGGAGCTCACGCTCGGCGCGGCCCTCTCTCTACGCTCCGCATGCTTCGCGCCAAATCTCTAACTCTTTGGAGAGCCATACAGCGGAAAAAAATAAAACCCTAACACCCCACATGGACTTAAAAACGCTACCCTGCCTCGCCCAGAAAATACGCCCGTTTGTTTCTCAGATTCATTTGACCATTTACGGAAGCTCAGCGCCTGCGAGACTCGGGGTAGGCCACCCCGCAGTGCATGCATGCACCGCAGGCAAAATGTTGCCTACCCATCAGGCGCTTGCAGAGCTTCCATAAGCTGCTGAACTCGGGAAGTTTCGTGACGGAGAATGAGGGCTTTACTTTCTAGGTGATCCGTTTGAGGCCTTAAGCCCTGAGCGTACATGACCACGACTACCAAAGGACCCTCTCACTTTTCTTACCAATAACGTATCCCATCGTGACGTCATCCGGGAGCCGAATCTTCTCGCCGATGCTGATGAACTTGCCGCCCCTGGAACACGAGAGACGGGTGGACTGTTATTAGACTGGGCAAAAAAGTACTAGACACACAAAATAACGAAAGCAACAATAGAATGCTGTTGTTTTTTGTTTCAAAACCAAAACCCACAGGCAGCGAGTTTTTGAGTATGTGTGAATGTGTATTAAATGAGCATGAGGTCGGTGGGAACGAATTCGGCTGCTCGTGCGCCCCCCCCCCCCCCCAAACCGCCGGATGACAAATCCACTCTGGCGCACATATAAATTGGCATGGCCAGTTGGAATCTGCTTCCAATCAGGGAATACTCGGCCGGGCCGGCGCAGAGCTGCGCAGAGCGCACCGACAACGACTGCGGCCGGACGACGACAGACCCAACTAAAATTCTTCCAAAATGCGTCTGCGGCGTCGTCCGCCGCGTCCGCCCCGCCCCGCGCCGCCCGGCCTGGCCAGGCTTCGATGCCCCATTCTTGATTTTTGGCCGGTCCGTGCTCATTAGGGGATTCCTTCGGGCGCGCGCTCAGCCACCAAGGACCCCTCCAGCGCAGTTATGTAAGGACTTGTCACCACTACACTGTGGGAGGAAAGGAGTCACAAGCGCACCTTTACACATACGTGAGATGCTTTTGTTTGTGACGCATGTTCGAACTCTAAGGATCCAACAGTAGAGCAGTACCACTATACTGCACTGTAGTGGGGCAGTTACTTAAAATGAATCACAGTCGCCAGTTTTTTTGTTGACAGCGGTACTAACTGTGCCCATGTCCTTTTCAATGTGTGCTCATGAGAATTAAAACTGATGTCGAAAATAACTCTCAGTGTACTCACCCTGCGACTGGCAGCATCTTGAGGGCGAGCGCCCGGCTCAGACAGAAGCCGGCGCCTCCCGTGGCGAACCAGAAGGAGATCTTCTGCTGCAACAACAAGAGAACGAGACGTTAGAAAGAGCAGTTGAGGTTGTATTCAGTTCGGAGGCGGTGGTACAAGGCAGGCGGGCCGGCCGGCCGGCCGGCCCCAGCCACCAAAAGTACCCAGTTAAAATAAATAAAATGATGAACCGATCCAATACGAGGAAGAAGCATAGTCATAGTCCGAGAGTGCGAGTGAGACGCGGGCCCGGCCGCTGCGACCGCAGGGTCCCGCAGCACCAAAGCCAGCGCCAGATCATTGCGTTGCGTGCTCGCGGCCCTCGTGGCCCATACCGTGCGCGGCGCCCATGGGAGCCGGGCTCCTCGCTGTGGTCCTGCCGGACCTCTCATGCCCGGGAACAAGGGGAGGTTAGTGGGGTCAGGAGATGCGGCTGCTGCGGCTACATGGCCGAAAAAGAAATGATGCCTCCATACGTCTCGCGTCCTCCTGGCTGATGTGCGTTTTGATAAATTAAATGGAAATTAAATAAATGTATGCTACAGTATCACTGAGGTATGCGCGCGCGCGCGCGCTCGGCGACCGGGGCGGCGCGCGGGGCTTCGCAGTCCCTGTCAGCCGCGATGATGTATTTATGTACATGTTTATGTATTTTCGAGTCGGCCCGTCGAAGCGCAGAGAGGCACGGCGACGACTCGAGGAGCGCTCATGACGGCCGACGCGGACCATTTTCCGAGAAACACGCCTCCGCGGACGGGGGCCCCTGATGTGAACACAATACGGGGCGCAATACCCACTCCGGTCGCGTCGGAGTGTTTGGTTTAGATTTCCCTTCCAGGGAGCTTCATGATTGACAGGAGGGGCGCCGGGCGCCTAGAGGACCCGCGCAGAGCCCGCGGCGGGACCGGCGCCAAAGCGAGCGGGCGCGGTGCCGCGGGTGCGCGAGGCGAGGGCACTCCGTCATTCTAATTGCTGGTGGTAGAGCGGGCGGGGCG
>NW_026267518.1:169648-175816 GCF_000697945.3 Frankliniella occidentalis | reverse complement strand
CCGCCCCGCCCGGGGAGCTGAGCCCCGGTCAGAGAGGTGTCCATTTGTACCTGTCCCCCGGCCGGGGCCCAAAGACCAACAAATGCCCAGCTGCTCACCGACCGACGCTCTCGCCGCTCACCACGACCATTCGCACGCCGTTTGCTCACCACGGCACCGAGAAGGCAGCCCAGCCGATAATCCCCGACACACGCGTGCCCGTGTAAGAAACGTCTGTCCCTCCGTCTCTGTCGGCCTCTGTCTCTCTCTCGTCTCACTCACTCCAGTCAGCCAGTCCGAACCAATAAGTGGAACCATTTCGTTCCATGAGCTCCGGCCTAGCAGCGCCGCAGCGCCCGGCCCCGAGTACCTGCGCCTGTCCCGCTGTCCGCGCGGCCCGCTTCATTTGAATCGATGGGGATCGAGACATCTATCGCCGTGCTGCTATCGATCCATCCATCGATTGAGAGATCAGGCGACAGCTTATACACGAATGACGGCCAGCGGGGCGGCGGCCGGCCCAGCCTGCCCGGCGCTGGCGGCGCATACTGAGGAGGTGGAGCACCGAGCGACGAGGAGGAGAGATAACGGCGACGACAGGGAGAGAGAGAGAGAAGAGAAGGGTATGAGAAAGAGGGAAGCGGTAAGTTTATTGGGCACACTCGATTTCACACGATTTTTCGCATAATTCTACACTTTATCTTGAAGCTACCTCCTTATGGTCTGGTTGAGTAATAAGGAGGTAGGCACCCCCCCCCCTCCATCATTCCCCATTTTCTACTCCATGCACCCCCTCCCGATGGTTGCGACTAATTGTAAATAATGGACCACCCTCCCACGACCTTGCGCAAGGGCCGGCACGCCGTCGCCCGCACTCACAGCATCGCATTCTCTTTTTATTTTTCGCACGCAGCCTGAAAACTTTTTTTTTGACATTATCTTTCGCATCGGCGCGTTTTAATAAGAAGCAAAGGCGCCATTTGGGCGTCGTCGTCTGCTGATTCGGGTGTTGGCGACCGCGGCGCGGCGGCGTGGCGCGGCGTGGCGGGGCACCTGTCGGATCGGACGAGTGGACATTCCAGTCGGAGCACAGACAGCGCAGCCGCCGCCGCCGTGGGAAGAGGCTGAGAGGAGGAAAACTGGCGGAGAAAAACGGGGAGAAATACGCGCGGCCGTGTTTTTGAAAGGACTTTGGCGAAAATCCGTTGGCAATTTAGGTGGCCAGAGGTTCCTTAAATAAAATAAAAATTCTTGCCTCTTGCTTACCCTTCCAGGTTCCCTCATCACCGGCGTCATGCATGGCGGACCAGCACGTCGCCGTCGTCCAGCCTCGTCTTTTTCAAAATCACGACGGGCGATCTCCACGCTAAGTACGCCCGGCCACGGTGCGTGAAGCACACACAAGAGCTCCGCACGTCAGTAGCGAAGGTGTCCGGTTCGGTTGGACTCCCCATCTGCGGCGCATTTTTAGACCTCCACGGGACGGGGCGGGGCGGGGGCCGCCCACCTCCCGACCCCGTCACCAGGGTGACCCATACCGAGACGAGGGGTGCAACTGCAGTGGGCGGGCGCGCGAGATACGCCGCTCTGCCCCGGGCTCAAAGGGAGGCCTCTCCCTGGCTGCTGATGGCGCGCTATGCTCGCTCAGCCGGGCTCGGGTTCGACTCCGCCGCGCGACTCTCCACGCAGGGAATTCCACCAGCTGTGCGAAATCCGAGCGCGCGGGCGTGAGCGTGCGTGTGTCAGAGAGAGACGGGCGCATGGGGAGGGCCGACCGCGCGGGGCCAGGCCAAACCTTTACCTGAGCGCTTCGCTTTTTCCCTAAACAACAAGATAACTGGTGTAAGGGGTTTTGAAAAGAAAAGCCCAACGGTAAGCGCGGCGTCTCGCCTGTCTCACTCCCACTCACACGCCCGGGGAAACGGCTTACGGTCCGCGGGACGGCCGCCGCGCGATTCGCGAATTTCTGAGAAACTTGAGCGCGTCGCCGCGGAGCTAAACGGTCGAGGCGAAAACCTATCCAGCCGTGGCAGTGCGGCGCGGGGCGGGGTGAGACGGGGTGAGGCGGGGTGAGGCGGGGTGAGGCGGTCTCATAAAGCTGATTGAGCGGGGCGTTCCAAAGGAATTAACGACAGTACCTCCGTCCTTGTCGCTCCAATTACCGCGCCCAAGGGGAAGAGAGAGAGAGAGGGAGGGAGGGGGTAGTCGCGGGACAGCCGAGCAGGTGAGTAAGTAAAGCAAAGCGCCGAGATGGAGCGGGTGCGTGAGAGAGAGAGGGAGAGAGAGAGAGAGAGAGAGAGAGAGAGAGAGAGAGAGAGCCCCAGACAACGCCACGGCACGACGCCGTCCAGGCAAAGCAGCCAAGCGTTCTCATTGGATTTTATTACTTGCCCGCCAAGCGTACTCTCGCCTCCCCCTCCCCCCCCCCCCCCCCCCCCCCCCCCCCCCCCCCTCTCTCTCTCTCTCTCTCTCTCTCTCTTTCTCTCTCTTGCACCCTCCATCTGACTATCCCCCTCAGCAAAACGCGCTCAGCCACGCTCAGCAGTGTGCGGGGCGCGGTGGAGGGGCGTGGCGGGGGCGCGGCGCCCTGCCGCGGGGCCTGAGTGGGCGGCGGGCCGCGAGGTGGCGGGGCGTGGTGGGGCGTGGCGGGGTCAGCCGGTAGCTGCAGGGGCCGCGGTCTATACAAGTTCCCTCGCCGAGCTCATATGCACGTCAGGAGGGAGATATACATTGTGCCCCCGGCCCGGCCTTCCCTCCTGCCCGCCCCGCCCAAGGCCAGACACGAGCCAGCTCGCTCGCGCGCCTTGTTAAGAAAAGGGCGTCACCCACCCGCCCTGGTGTTCGAAACCAGGACCCCCATATACCTCGTCCGACCTCGGCACATGTTGCGGGCGCCCCACAAGATCTCTCCATCCAGGGCCTGGAAACGCAATGGCCGAGTCCCGGCCGAGGCGCGATACCGCAACGGGGGAAGCTTATGTGAAAAAAGTATGCATCTACGGCGGAAAGCAAGATGAGATTCAGAAAGCTGATGAAATTTGACGTGTAGTAGGCTATATGCTCAGCCCGAAAGTAATGTTTGTCGTGGTCAAATCCACGAACAAAGTTCCGTCTGCTAGAGTGAGGTTATGTAGGGTCGAAAAACCATGTTTTTTATCAAATTTTCTCCGCGCACTCGTGACAGTGTCATGTTTTATAATAGACGTACTACACGGCAAATTTCATCAGCTTTCCGAATCTCTTCTTGATTTTTACCGGAGATGTATACTTTCTTCACATAAGCTTCCCCCGAACACGCTGTTTTCGCTGGTATCGCGCCTCGGCCGGGACTCGACCATTGCGTTTCCAGGCCCTGCTCCATCCCTGGCCACAGCTAATGCACGCACACGCGCGTGAGCATTTATCTGCCATCACGCCGGGGCAGAAGGACCCCCGCGTTAAAAGGACACGCCGGCCGAGTGCACTCCAGACACGAGGAAAAGGCCTACAGATAAAGTCGCGGCGGTGGTCTTAATTGACCACGTCGAGGAATTTTTAATTTTTATTTTCAAGTTAACGGGTCTTTTACAAAATATTAGGTACATAATGTAAAGACACCAATTTCTTGCGCAGAATCCTTTCGAGTGTAGGGGATACTACATCCACTCTGCATTGGACTTTACGGCTTGCGGAACATTTACTGCATCGTTGTTACACGCCGACTCTATTTTCCAGGGCGCGTCCGCCCGGCCGCCAAGAGAGTTGGCTCTCACAGGCGAATTTATAGGAGGGAGGCCCGGCGTTTCTTTGGCAACTCGAATGCAGAGTAACTCTTTGTAAGTACAATGAGCATGGGCGAGAGAGCGCGAGAGAGGGAGAGAGAGGAGTGAGAGGGAGAAGGGGCTGAAGACCGTTCGGGTCTGCTCGCCTGCCGTTCGCCCCGGGAAATAACACACATTAACACCGCAATGCACCGGCCGGGCCCCGCGCGCCCCGGGGCCGCACTGCTGGGCGTTCCGAGGCGAAATGACCAGGCGACGCCGCACACTAGAGAAGCAATATAGTAGTGAAGGGGTTATAAAAAGCCTTCCAGTCGATTCATCAGTGGGCACGGCACAATCATATAACAACGCCGCAAGAAACGCAGGCGAGACTCGCGCGCGCGCTGCTGCTGTTTACACTGCTTCTTTTTGTGTCTCAGACAATGACGATAATAGAGAAAGAGGTCCACCAGAATATATCGTTAGACGTGCTTTTAAAGACGATAAAAATACAAAAATACTCGCTGGTTTTTGAAGTAACAAAATAAATAGCAATAATAAACCCAGTGGTGCAGCAGTCATTGCAATTACTTTCGTAGTCTTACGCCAATGCGCAGAGATAGAACAAGTTGGAGAGACGAAAAAGAAATAGTTCAGAAATATAATTATTCGGAGAAACGCTGGCGTCAAGACAGCGCTGTAAAAAGGACAGCGACCGCCACATTGAAGCTATTGTTGCACTTGACGCCATAACGAAGCACGCCAAGTTTCTTTTCGCGTATCTTTTCATTCTTCCCCTGCTGCCTTTTCATTTTCTCTAGCGGTGTAGCCCGACTGCTCCGGAGTACATTGCCGCTCTGCTATATAACGGAGAGAGGGCAGCGAATTATATACAGCGAGCGCAGGGCGGTGGCGGGGCGGGGCGCTGCGCACACACTGTGCGGACAAATTAAACACGGAGGCCTGGCCTGCAGCTTCAGTGCATGCACCTGTGCACCTGCGCCTCTGCAGCTGCAGCCAGGCGATGGCCCCGTCTGGCGAGCTTCCGCCACAGCACCCACCCACCTGCAGCTGCGTGTGAGCATAATGGCGACAAGGCCACCTTCATTTCTAAAGAAATAAACATTTTTCCAGACATTTTTTTTGTCTTGAATTTTGCGAAAATTTTGATTCATTTTTTGTCCTTTTATTATGATAAATTTCACCTCCACTCTTATTATTCGACCAGTTATTCGCGCAATGAAAAATAAAAATATGAGACAATGGAGCATTTGCGGTATTTGCCTGCCCCATTGGATTACTCACCGATTTGTTCTCTCTGCTGATGATCTCCAGCGGGGCCTTGGTGCTCGGCTTGCCGAGGTACCAGTCCTGCTGGGGGCTGTAGTCG
Organism: Frankliniella occidentalis; assembly: GCF_000697945.3. Taxonomy (NCBI): domain Eukaryota; kingdom Metazoa; phylum Arthropoda; class Insecta; order Thysanoptera; family Thripidae; genus Frankliniella; species Frankliniella occidentalis. Next base: position 170,707 of record NW_026267518.1, on the reverse strand, counting down.
CCCAACACTCGGACCAGCCGGGGGATGTTCACGTAGTTGTCGTCGTCGAAGTGGCAGAACCACCTGGAAGGGGAGAAGAGATAACAAATGAGAAAAAGAGGAGAGAAAAGCCCACGACGCAAAGAGCCGGCGATAGCGCTACCGCAGAAAAGTTGTATTTCTGCTTCCGACTTCACTGCCGTCAGTCGCCGACTGCCTCCGCCCCAGCCGCCGCAATTACGCGAGAAAAATTACCAGATCGTTGCGAGACATTTCAAGGGGATAAGGTGGAAGGGTTTGACTTTTCCACGACCGTTTCAACGTTTCGGTATTAGAGGAGGGTTCTATTTGCTGTTTGTTTGCCGCCAATCTGGTTCCGCCGAATGGTACGACCTACACGCCCCTCTTCTTCCAGCAGCAGAGGTCAGCCCGGGTCGAGATCGCGACGCGTGCCCAGAGCATGGGCTATTAGCAGCCATAGACGCCGGAAAAAAAACCACAGCAGATCATCGGATTACTTTCAACCAAGAGTTTGCAAACGCATTAAGAAGGGTTACCACGATAACATGTTTTGCAAACTATCAACATAGTTATGATTCCCTGGGCGCTGGGCCGCCCCGCTCTGGACTGCTCTGGACTGCTCTGGATGCGAAATGTAGCGGCAGTGTCTGCGTGCGCGGCTCCTCCGGCGAGGCCTCTGCCGGGGACCCTGCCCACCCTGGCCGCCGCGCCGCCGCGCCGCGCCGTGCCTCGCTTTACAAACTTGTTTTACAGACCAGTTTGATATCTGTATCACATTCCCCGAGCTTCTCATTACCCGGGGGACGTCGCCGGGACGACGGGCGCGGCAGAGGCAGCGGCGGCAGCGGCGGCAGCTCCTCAGCGTCCCGCCGGCCCCGCCCGGGGACCGTTAATGAAGCTGGGAGGGAGACCGGGCGGGCGGGCGGCGAGCGAAAACCCCTCTGGGGCGGGCAGTACCGCAGCGCGCCCGTGCCCGGCGGGGCGGCCTACCCGGAGCGCCTGCGAGGCGGGCAGTCCCGGCGCACCCCTGTGCCCGGCGGGGCGGCCTACCCGGAGCGC
>NW_026267518.1:153783-169548 GCF_000697945.3 Frankliniella occidentalis | reverse complement strand
CCCCTGTGCCCGGCGGGGCGGCCTACCCGGAGCGCCTGCGAGGCGGGCAGTCCCGGCGCACCCCTGTGCCCGGCGGGGCGGCCTACCTGGAGCGCCTGCGAGGCGGGCAGTCCCGGCGCACCCCGGAGCCCGGCGGGGCGGCCTACCCGGAGCGCCTGCGAGGCGGGAGTCCCCACGGGGCGGCGGGTCCGCTCCACGCGGGTGCTTCCGCGTCGCAGTCCGCCGCGTCGTAAAAAGTACTGCGCGGACAGTGCTGCCCGTAAGTTATCGCAGTTCGCACGCCGCCACCGCTATTCCTCCCAGTCCTAATGAAAACATACGGCACGTACTGTTCGCGGGGCGCGCTGTAAAGGCCGTCTGCAGGCCGGCTGGAGGCCGCCGCGGCGCCGTGTCCCGCGCGTTCTCATTACGGCCCCATAACCAACCAAACGCAGCGGGTCGGGGTCGGGCACCGCACCGTGCGCGCTGACCGCCCGCTCGCGCCCCGCGCCCACAGCCGCCGCCGCGTGCGATCGTAATCAGCTGATTTGCAATACGGCTGCGGGGCGTTGGGAACGACCAGGGCGCGAGAGCGCGCGCGAGCGTCACTTACCCTTTTTCTTGCCCCTTCCCCCCTCCGTCGTCATGACTTAACTTGGGGAAATGGGGATGTAGAGTTAGGAAAACCAAGCAGGGAACAACAACACAGTCGAAAGCCTCTAATTTTTCTAACGATCAGCACCCTCTTGAGGGAAAAGGGGGGAGGGAAGAGGGATCATGATTGAGTATCGCTTTAGACCTTTCACTTGGTTGGTCCGATAGCACCTGCCCCTGGGGGGTATCATAGGCAAAAGAGAAGGGGAGGGGAGCGGGGGCAGCACAGACGTGGCATCACTCCAGTCCGGGGCCCCGGGGACCCCCGCGGGCACGGACCAGAACACGTACCTTCTGTCCGACCGTCCGCCTGCGTCTGCCTGTCCGTCCGTCTGTCTCATTCATTGCCAAGTGCAATGCCAGGTCGCAAGAAGGCAGTCGCTGAAATGAAACGTCTCGAACACGGAGGTATATATGTGCATGTGTGTGTGAGTGTGCATCGCTTCCAACAAGGTTTAATTAAAATCTGATGAATCGTTCGGTAGGCCCCGTGTCGATTAAGATTCGGTCCGGCGATAGCTAGCGGCCGCGCCGCGCTAAACGCATGAAGCGAGACCAGTACAGAATATTAAAATGCTCTTTATTTTCGAAACAGAGAAGAAAATAAAAATTTAGATGCATCATATTATAGGGCTTGATTAAAATACACTATTTTTATTATTATTTCTCAAATCCGCAGTGTGTGCGGTGTCACCGCGGGGCACTCCGGCTCGCGCGCAATGACCGCTCCACGGGGCACCAGCCCCAAGTAGGAAAAATAAACTCGTATAACACAAAAACAAACACACACAAAAAAACATACATTTTAAAAAGACGACGAGGAAAAGTAAGTGAGTTTATCGCGTGAGTTATCTGTCCGAGCCAGCGCTTACAATTCAACACGCACAATAACAGGCGCACTCACACACACAGGGACAGGTGGTCACACACGCGCACGTTATCTGCCCGGTGGTGATACGCCTCGCACTTTGTGGTGGCCTGCCTTGGCGTCGTGTGACAACCCTCCGTACGAGCCCCGTACCTCACGGACGTGCCGACGTGCCGGGCGCGTCTGGGCCAGACGGCGAGCGCCTCCGAAGTACGGCCAGGCCAGGAGTTCCGAGAGCACGGGTAAAAACAACTGACCCACAAATTCATTGATTTGCAGGAGTACACTGGTGAAACAAAAGTGATAAGTCGTGCCTTTCCTGGGGCACGAAAAAACACATGTTCAGTGTAGTAAAAGGCAGTAAAGGCAGTAAACAGGGCTCTAAACAGCCCAAAAGGTGCTAAAAATTAGTGCGTTTGGCAGTTTTGAACGCTTAGTGCCTTTTAGAGGTAGAAATTAGCACCTTTGTTTTTCCAGTGTAAAACGAGACCCGAGAGGCTTTTGATTTTGATTCGTGTTAGTGTTGTTTATTCTGTGCTGGCGACCGCGGGGGCCTGGCAAGTAGTACGCCGTTACTAAAGCACATCCGAAACACGTTCTATTCCGAGCACGTCAGGATGGCTGTCGCATGCAGGCCTAGGGCTAAATAGGCGTGGTGGGACGTGGCGTGGCGTGGCGTGGCGGGGCGGGGCGTGGTGGGGCGTGCCGCGGGCCCGGGGGGACCACACCGGGTGCTGCGCCCGGCCAGCGGCCGCCCCCGGGGCCCCCGGAGGAGCTGGAGCGGGGCGCGGCGCGGGGCGGACGGAGCGAGCAGGACATCCCGACCGAGCACCGCACATGCACGCCCCAGAGCAAAATGAAATAAACACATTTAAACGCGCATTCTCTGAAACACGCGCGCGGCCGCGCGGCGGGGGGATCGTGCAAAAACTACATGCGGCTTAGGGTGTACAAGAGATTTGTTTTTCTAGTTTTTTCCCTCGAAGCGCGAAGGCATAGTTACTGCAGGCTGGGTAAAGTTTTCACTATAGGCATAGAATTTCATCTACGCGAGTACGACTCGCCGGCACCCAAAGTCACTTCAGTAAGAGAGAGCAGTAGAGTGGCGTGGCGAGGAGGGAGGAGCACTGCTGCGCCGGTACTCAGGAGGGCTTGTCTTCCTCCTGTCCATCCATTTCCAACCGTTTGACACATCCAGTGCAGTGAAGGGCGGGGTCGGGGTGGAGTGAGGTTGGGTGGGGCGGGAGCATTTAAGAGCAGTGCGCGCCGCGGGACGCCCCCGGGTAATGACCGCGAGGACCACATCAATTACAAACTCCTTTTTATTGGGTTGGCGCTCCCGCTCCCGCTGCTGCCGCTCCCGCGCCGTCACCGGCCACGGCCACCGGGCCGCGCGCGCCACCGCCACGGCCAACGCGGACAAAAACTTGACATCCGGAGGGGGACCGGGGAGAAAATCGAAAATCCTATGCACTGCGGCTTTCCAGATGAATAGAGAGGGAGGAGGGAGCGAGCGCGGTGCGGCGTGGCGGGGCGTGGCGGTCCAGGGCGCGCATTAGGGCGTGGCGCGGCGCTGCCCGGCGGGGCGGGGCGGGGCGGGGCGGACGGGTGTCGGCGGGTCAGTCTGATCGTGCCCCCGGGCTTCTCCAGTACAGGCCCCGCCGGCCTCCGCCGCCACGCCCCGGCCCGCTGCCCGCTGTACCACGAGGCCGACACGAGCCAGAAGCACGACTGGCATCCGGCCGTACAACGCCCCGCCCCGCCCCGCCACGTCTCAGGGCGGACACGAGCCTCCTCCACACGCCGATGCTGCAGCGCTCCCTCACTCCCATCACCAACACCACTTTCACCCAATCACTCGGAATCTTGCTGCGATCGCACTTATTGAAGTTCTTGCCCGATCGCGGCAACGCCAAATCGCTCGCTTGTGCATTCGGAACTGGAATTTCGATGTAGTCTGCTCAAGCAGCGATGTCCTGCATCTACCCTGGAATCCTCGCCGCTGCAACCTCACCTGGATTCCAGCTGCGGGGGGACCAATGCTTACTCCCCGTCGTCGGCTCTCGATTCACTACCTCGACTTCCTCCCTTCCCAATAACCTCGAGAGGATGCCGATGAAGATATCAGCCGCGCAAATGGTCCGCCGGCCTGCAGGCTGGCTCCGCGCGCACCACTGGAGTACCGGGGCCGCGTTCGGAACGGGTCGCAACATCCGCGGTGTTATGGGTACGGGTAGGCACTCATCGGGGTGTTCCATGCCGACCCGGACGCACTCCGGCGCGGAGGCGGGGCGGGGCGCGGGGAGGGGGCGCCTGCTCTTAAAAACCTCTTTAAGACCCCGCCCGCCCCGCCTCACCCGCCTCCCCGCGGTAAAACGTTTCTATCATTAGGAGGAGCACGCCACGCGCCCCGCGCGCAGAGACTTTAACGCCCGGCTGCGCGAGTGCTCCCGGGAGCTCATGGAGCCGGCTCTACCAGCTCATTGGCAGTCTGTTCGCGGAGCGCTGCCGGGCCGGCGGCCGGCCGCGAACGCAGTTCACCTCCTGCTGCACCCGGGAGCTCTCTTTACAAAATTCCTTTTTACGAGTCGAGAAGCGGCCGAACGGCAAGTTGCTCCCTTGTGACGGCACCCATTAAAAACACTGCGTGATTTAAGCCCTATCTGTGCAATCCGCTCGCACAGAAGATGTGAGAGAGGAGAGTTAGAGGTGAGAGAGGGGGGAGAGGGGCAGGGTTGCTTTGCCTCTCTCGCTCTGGCGTGATGGCGCTCTCGTTTCAGGATAAACGACGAAAGCACAAGTGAAAAGTATAAATGAGACTATTGATTTGTGGGGCTGGACTCGGCGCGATGGAAGTGTGTAAATCACGATGGGGAACCAGTCGCAGGAGTATAACTAACGCCATTGGCGGCCCGGCCTCGGCCCGGGGGGTGATAGGGTCCCAGCGGCTCGACACAAATCTAATATCTCCGGCCGGCAAAGTCTCGCGCATCGATGGAAGAAAAACTGCCTGTCAGATCAAATGTTTTGCTTTCCAAAGTCCCCGGTTTGCATTCGAACCAAGCGAGAAACTATCGTTTCTTTCTGTACTTTTAGGTGCCGGTGCATTATTCGATCCCGCATCACTGCAGCGTCCGCTCTGATGCAACGCGGTACATTAAAAAAACACACTCTGAAACGAAGTTTATGAAGAGTGTTAGCTATTATATTTGGTCGCATTAAAAAAATATAATCGGTTTCAGGCAGGCGAACGCGCTTCTGGTACAAAAATAAAAAGATTAACAAATAAATAGAGAAAGGAGGGGGGCAGGGAAAGGGCAAAGAGGAGAGAGAGAGAGGAGAGATGAACCAACAAAGGAAGACAAACCGACCGAAGCAAACAGGTGTGTAGAATTAGAGGCCCCATCACCGCAGAGCAGTGCCAGGGCAGATGAAGGAGAGACCAGGATGAATAAAAAATTATACGCCATCAGAAGAGTAATTTGAGAAAAGTGTATCGCAGGGAAGTACCGAGGGAAGTCCGGAGGTAAAAAAGCGCAGCCGAGGAGGCCCATCAAGGGGGCGGCGGACGCTATTCAAACAGTAGCAAATAGTTTTTTTTAAGGCGACAACGACTTGGCCTCGACGGCGGACACGCAAGAGCGCACAGAAACATGTTCGAAAGAGATGAAATGATACATATTTTAAAAAGTGGACGTTAATTTCATATTAAAACCTATCACGAACAAATTGATGCACGCGTGACAAAATTATTGGCAAAGGATTTTTCTTTCTAACAGGATTGGGAAAAAAACTTTGATTTGAGATCTCGGCACGTCGAACACTCCGCTGGGGCTGCGCCCGTTTGACGACCCTCTTCCTCGAATGGAAATCAACTCCCGGCCGCGCAACTTGTACCGCGCTCCGTAACGAGCCTCGCGTCTACACTCTAAATGTCAAGGGACAATTTTGTCCGTAGATTTGCAACGATTTCGTGCACATCCAGAAAGGATGCAATTTTGTTCCCTTAATTGGACAAATTGTGTGAAGTTTCACACAATTTGTCTAGTTTTAGGGACAAAATTGCATCCTTTCTGGATGTGCACGAAATCGTTGCAAATCTACGGACAAAATTGTCCCTTGACATTTAGAGTGTAGTGAGTGGAGTGTCCCTGCGGCCGGGGGGTGTCTGTCTGGCGGGAGGTTTAATTAACATACCAATCGCGCAGGGTAGCGACGCGCGTCCAGCGCGTCTAATAACTCTGCTGGTAAACTGATTTTGTTGCACCGGCCAGAGAGCGTACGTACGTACGTACGCCCGCCATGCCCCCCTCCCCCGTCCTCACCCCCCCTCTCTCTCTCTCTCTCTCTCTCCCCGCTCGCCTTCCCCCCCTGCGGCATCGCGCTCGCCATCGGCCGTCCCAGTCCAGAACGGCCCGAGCTGTCTAACTACTTACTCAGGCCTCGGTATGCAAAACTGTTGGGCCCGCCCAGCCCCGCCACGACCGCGGGGATGTCACTCTGTCCCGATTTATTTTTCATATTTCTTCCCCTCGTCTCGCCACTCCTCCCCCCGCGGCTACAAATTGCCTTTACCGTCTGCCTTAATTTCCATTTCGCCTGTCGTCGCGCGGCGGGGACCCGCCCATATCGTTTGTAAACGTACGACCCCTCTTGGGGAACAAGCAGAAAGAGTTTTCCTCTTGGCCACAGTTTTCTACGACGATCACAATAAAACAAAAGTTTATTTTTGGGGGTCTGCTTTTACTTATGTTTTTTAAGCATATACTAATGCCACTCATCCACGAGTGAGTCCATTTTTCACACGTTTTCTTATTAAGATTATGAAGTGGTTATTATACGTCCTCCCTGCGGCCACACGCGCACCCGCACGCACGCGCGAGGGAAGCGTGCGAGCGTCGGGATCACTCCGTAAGGGGATCAGATCGGGATCAGCCGGTCGGGATCCACCCACCACCGGCACCGGCCGCGGCTGAGTCATCGTGGTGCACAACAAGCACCTGGGCCGGACGCTGCCACCGCCTCGGCCGGAGCACAAACGCGAAGCCTACTCTGTGAAAACAACCTAAATAAAGCAGAAAAAAACTACAACTCGGCCTGTAGTGACAATAGCCCCTCACACGCCAAATTATCATTGATTTACTCGTCCTTTTTTTTTCGCCCGCGCTCGGCCGCTCTCTTCGCTCTAAGAAATAATGAATCACCCAGGTCGGCTCTCCTCCTAAATAAACTCGGAGCTGTCAGGGAATGACGTGATTTGGGCCGTAATGATGATCCGCCCTCCTCATCGACACCCTCGGCAGCCGCCGAGTCATGCACTGTCAAAAAGAAACACACGAAAAACAATCGAATATTGTACACGGAAATTCTGTTAATTACAATAAAAACCGGCAGTGGGGTTCGTGAAAATTTCACAAAGTGTAGTCTAACCTACGTTTAAACATAAAGTAATGAAAATGAGTGGTTCGTGTTTTTTTGTGCCGTGGGCGATGCGCGCGAAGCTCAAAGCCCCGCGGGGGCTTTGGCCGGGCTGTTCCTCGCTGCAAAGTGTCTGTCGACATTTTTAATGAGACCTCTCATACCTGTAGCGCACTGCACACGGTAACCACCGCGCAGCACAACAGGTAGGCCGTGCCCGGCCCGGCCAACATCTGCAACGGCCAACATCCAATTATATCGAGCCCCACGCGCTCCGCGTGTGAGAGCGAGAGACACACTGTTGGGCTAAGTGACGCAGCAACAGTATCGCCGGCATCGCCACCTGCCTGCGCGCCGGGCCAGGCCCGACCCGGGGCCCCTGTCACTGTCAGCCCGACGTAGCCACAGCCACATCGACGGTCCTCATCACGGGGCACGGAGAGCTGTTCAAACCCGGTAGTACATATGCAGGGTACCTCCTCCGTCCGTGGAAGTTTTGGCAAGAAGGCAGACCCATGACAATCGCGGATTTTCTAATTATTAGTCCTTTGCGACGCACTTGCTGCTTCGGGTACGTCAGCTTACCAGAATGTGTGGGGCTCCCCAAGTTTTCACATAACTATAAGCCCATAGAAGCAAGCCTTATCTTGTTTAAAGAAAAATAAAATTTACGAGAAGATTTGAAAAGGGATTTTCTTGACAAAGTCTAGAAAAATAGTATAATTAACCACACGCACCGCACCAAAAAACGCACACGATCCTTCCCTAGAACGGAGTCTAGTTTTAAGACTTCCGGTGCCCGCGTTGCCGTGGCGCGCCATGATAAAGCCGCTGTACATTTATCTCCCGCGGGAGTAACATTTTTCGTTCTCTTATTTAACGGCAGCGGCAGCAGGCCGCTATACGGCGGCATTACTGCTCTCCATTTCTTTTTACTGCCCGACGAGTACATATAACGACAATGGCGGGCACCACCAGCACCACCACCACCACCAGTGCCAGTGGTACCAGCGGAACCAATGGTACCAGCGAGCACCACGGCCGAGTACCTCGGGAGGTAACCCCTTTGGAACCTCTGACCCGCTGGCAGGGCACGCCGTGCGGCTGCGGTATTATTAAAACATTGCTGTCATTGTTGGGGTTGGGCATGATTGTTATTATAACAAAGCGCGATCCGATTGAGGCAGTTGCGGGGAGCGGTACGGTGGGGAGGGGGGCAGGGAGTACGATATGCGGTTATTCGGCGGTTCATGCTGCTGCTTCTGCTGCTGCTTCTGCTGCTGCTGCGGTACACCGTGCATACACCGTCGCGACCGCATGTGAGCTGGCATAGCCGACCGCAGCCGGCCCTTCACACCACACGGCCGTGTGTGTACGGGTGCGACGGAGAGAGGCGCAGGCCGGGAGAGGGAGAGAGCGAGATGACGTCCTGGGGGGTTATTTCAGCCGAGGGGTTCCTGTGAGCTGTGCCCCTGGTCCGCCCGCTACCGCGCGGCGTGGGCGGCGTCCCGTCCCGTCCTGTGCCGTCGCCCTGCCGGACCGTCCCGAGGCCGTGCCGCGACATTTATCACGAGCGCAAACAAGAGGAAGGCGAGGCGGGCGGGCCTCCCGCGGGGGTCGCGAACCCGCAGAGCAGGGGGCTTATCGGTCGGGGACATCGGGAGGGGAAGGGAGGGGAGGGCGTATGGGGATGAGCCGGGCCGAGCCGAGCCGAGCCGGGGCCGGGCGGTCCCGAACAATGGGCATAATGGTGTGCGCAGGTTGTTTGTTCTTGATGAAGCCGACGGGCCGGCCGGGGGGAGGGCCTAACTGAGCGCGGCGGGGGCGTGGCGCGGCGTGGCCCGGCGGCATCAGTCATCGTCAGGGCTGCGCTGCGTGGCGCGGCGTGGCGCGGCCAGGACCCAGGACCGCCGCCAAGCGATTCTTCACGCCCTCCGGTCATTGTTTGACTTGATACCCCCCCTCTCGCTGCGACGATGCGTCCCACCCGCCGATCACGATGGGCAACGCGGGGCACCCTCTGCTCCAAACCTCTTTCCTCTTCCTCCTCCTCCTCCCTCTTTCCCTCGCAGTTCTTGTCCCCTTTTCTCGTCCACGCCGTCGCTCCGCCCCCCCCCCCTCTTTCTGGACCCGGCTGGCCCTTCCCGTGCCGGACGCGAGGTGCGCAGGAGCACGATGTAGAAAACCCTCTACATCGTGGCAGGCGGACGGAGGAGAGGAGAGAGAGTCCCTCGAGGATGACGGCGCGTCGCAAACGGCTTGTCCCCGCGGCGTGGTGCGGAGTGGCGGGGCGTGGCGGAGCAGGGCGTACTGCAGACGCAGACGTGCCACTCGAGACATCGATCAGTCAATTGCTATTCGGCTCGAGTCGCGCCGCGCCTGGCTGCCAAGGGCCGGGATTCCGCCGTATAGTCGTCGCCGTCGTCGCCGGCCGGCCGGACCCTGCCGCCGCCACGCCACGCCACCACCGCTCGGGGGCGCATCATCATGTCCCCCAGCCAGACCACCGCGCCATCAACACCGCCACTTTGTACGTCCTAAACGCGAACGTGGACGCGCGCGACCCGCGCGGTCCCTGCCAACAGCGGCGAGCGTCCGCCGCGTCCTCCTCCTAAAAAGTCCAATGTGCCTGCTGTATATCTGAATACAGGCACGTGAAGGGACTCCGAGCAGGAGGGCGCGGCGGGGCGGGACGCTAAGTTGTATCAAGGATGCACGGCCCTGCGGAGTGCTTCATAACAGTCACACACACACACACACACACGCGCCATACGCCCGTCCTCGTATATCACGGCCCGTACCGAGCACAATGCCCCCCCCCCCCCGGTCCTGCCCCTCCTGGTGCCCATGAGCCGGGCCCGGCAGTCCACTCCACACTCCGGTGCAGAGGCCGTGCGGGGCGATGGGGAGTCCTGCGTTGCCCGTGCGCTGCCCCCGCCGCCCCCGCTGCCCCCGCCGCCCCCCAGGGGCGCACGAGCGCTCTCATTTCAATAACGCCCCCGTGCGTCCCTGGGCGCGTTCCTGACATGGTCCCTGACCAGCCCGGCCCGGGCCCCATCCTGCCGCCGGGGGGCAGCGTGCGCGTGAAGCCTCGCCCCGTATGTATGATCCCGGCCGAGATGGGACTTGACTTCAACTTCAAAAAGGGTTATAACGACTGCTTGTTCATGGTAAGTTTCAAACTATCACAGGTTGTTCCACAGTGTTCACGGTAAACACATAGTGCGGCAGACGGTTATTGAAAGCACGTCACGTCTCGCAAACCCAAAACCGAAAACGTACTCTGTCGAAACGTTCCAAACATGTTCCATCATACGCGCTCGCTAGTCGCACTCTCGGACACAACGGGGACACTGTTGCGGCGGGCACAGCACAGGCTGCCACAGGCGGGGCCTAGGTAAACACAGTGCGGCCGGGGAGGGCGCCCCAGCCCCAGGTAGCAGCGGCAGCGCTCGGCAAACACCTTGCCGACGGGCCGACGGGCCCGGCCAGGACGGTATGGACCAAAGCCACAGGAATGCTCGGGGCGGCTCTCGCTGTCCAAATAACTCCCGAGGGAAATATCGAAAAGCATGGAGCGCGCGGAGTAAGGAGTAAGGAGTCCTCGGCTGGCTCAAATGAAGCGGCGTAGAGAGCGAGGGAGAGAGGGAGAGACCGCTGGGGTCGTGAGAGAGGAGAGATGCGCCCGGGCCACGCGGCTTCTCTCTCTCTCTTTCTCTCTCCACCGGCCCTCTCTCCATCTCTCTCGGTTGGCGTGGCGCGGCGCGGAACCTCAACAAACGCCACAAATTACATTTGTAATCCAGAAGCACTGCCTTCCCCGCTTCTCTTCCTCGGCCCCTCCCCGCGCCGACCGCCGGCCTGCCGGACCCCGACCAAACGGACCGCACCCGGCTCGGCTCGGCCCCGGCCCGCTGCAGGACCGGCCGGCCCCGGCCGGGCTCTGGCCCGCTCCTGCTCGGCTCGGACCCTCTGGACCTGGACCGCGGGCTCCTACCGGGGTTACTCACTCGGAGGGGCCCATGTGCCTATTCCCATGGACCCACCGCGCCGCGCGGTGCTGCGTGGGCAGGGCGGGCATGAGCTGCATGGGCGCCCACCGCGCTGCCCTCACGCGAGCGGGCGGCAGAGCCGGGTAGAGCTTCTCACGGACACGACAATCGCTTTCAGCTCGCCTGGGACAGGAGAGAGACCTAGCCATGTTCCCGCCCCGCAGTATGGGGTACAGGATGGGGGTGCTGCGAAGACAAGTGCGCATACAAATGCACTCCCTCTCGCAGACACGCGCTACGGTCTCCGTGGAGCGGGTGGGCCAGCGCCGTCCGAGCGGATGGGTAGACTAGCCCAGCATACAGCCGTGCGGGCGGGTTGCCTATGCGCTCCGAGCCGTAAGGCGCCGTTGTTTAAGGCAAACCCAAATAAATGGCCGTTTATTTTGCCTCCATTTCTCCCGTTTCGTTCTAGAACGTAGCTATGTTAATTTTTTAAGCGTTTTGTGCTGCGTGACCGCAATGTAGTCATGCTTTGCTGGTTTTTCCAACCCCCTAAATGCTCAACCGCACTGAACATGCTAATGAAGATACCGCATGCAATCGAGTTTGCACCCGAGCTGACCCCTCCCCCCCCCCCACCTCTCCCAAATTGCCACCATCTGGTACCCGTCACCGTCCGCTTGCATGTTCTGCTCTTCGGTTTTTGTTGTGTGTTGTTTTGTACATTTACTTCGGCCGAATAAACCCTCCTGGTTGCCAAAAGTCATCCCACTAATCCGCCCCAAACGTGCGCAGCCTCTCTCTCTCCGCCGGTCGCCAGCTGACTCGCTGATCCACATCCTCGACCTTCGTCCTCGACTCCTTCATATCCTCAACAAGCGGGCTGTAATTACCCCCGACGCCTCGCATTCGGCAGGATTTATCGGCCTCCGGTAGGCTGGGCCGGCAGGCTGGGCCCACCGCTGAGGCTCATCCCGAGTCCAGATCCAGCCGCCATGCCATAACCCTTCGGCGCACACACTGGGCGGCGGCGGTTCCAAATCCCCCGCCCATCCCATCCCTGCTAAATAATATTTCCCCTTGTGTATCTTTTTATTTACCCTTTCCCCTGTACGGTGTGTGCGTCATGATTATTGTCATTAGGACAGCGGCCCGGCGCATAGGCCGCCTTCAAGGCGCAAAGCCGCACACAGCAGGGAAAGCCCAAGGCTCTCTGTCTCTCTTTCATCATTCGCCGATACCAATCCCGCACGCTGACATGTCATTTCTTGGCGAGGCGTGGCGCCCGTATCAAGTGGAGTGTGATTGGAGCGGGGCTTTTGTCTCGGAGGTAGGTGTGAGTGTGTGTGAGTGTGTGAGTGTGTGAGTGTGTGTGTGTGTGTGTGTGTGTGTGTTTAACTTCATTATCAATCACGCCCAGTCACATATGATCGCGCATCATTCGACCAAACTGACGCGCGCGACGCGTTATATTCTTTCCTTTTCCAGCATTCCAACGACGTAAAAAAATAAAACAAAACCAAAAGAAAAACATTAAATTTCCAGCCCAAACAACGGCACGCAGAAGAGGGAGAGAGCCCGGCGCGGGACATTCGAACGGCCGGCCGCATCGGCACGACAAAAGTCTTTAATACACGTCACGTTGTATCAAATAATAATCCGCAACGTGTCATTGTTATTCAAACAACCCGGGACCCGGGCGGGCGGAGCGGCGCAGGATGGGGAGTGGGGCAGTTTTTACACGCCCGTCTGACAATGACTTTAGGCCCTTCCGCCGCCGCGGCGGCGTGGCGTGGCGTGGCGCGTGACTGATTGCGTTAACGCGACAAGGTTCCCGTACTGCTCGGGGTCCAGCCGGAGAGCTCCCCGCTCGGCCCGGTAGCCGCCGCCTCGGCCGCCTGGGCTGAGTTATGACGAGCTGTCCGTCAGACGGACCAGGACCAGGAGGACGCCGCCGACTCTTGTTTGTTCGCGTTCGCCACGCTCGATATTTTGATAAACTTCTGAAGTTGTTATAGTACGATTATTATTATTACTGTTACTACTCTTATTTTTCCGTGTGGGTGCACCGCTCGGACCGGCGAGGCGTGGCGTTGCCTGTTGCTGGCGTTCCCTCCCGCCGCCTGTCCGTATGTATATCAGCCACAGAGCGTAAAGGAATAATACCCGCCACGATCCCTATCTCTCCACGCGTGTGAAACAAAATTAAAAGAAAATGTATTTCACTTTCTTTTTCTTTTCTTTTTTTTTGCAGGCCGCTCCACCAGCAGTAGAATAAATACATACTGTGGATAATAAAGTGCAGATGAGAAGAGTCCGCTTCTTGCACATAGCCGTGGGATATGTGATGGGGGGCGGGGATGGCGCACACATGTCGCCATGTTGGGCAATTGAAATGGTGAGGGGGGAGGGGAAAGGGTGAAGGGGTGAGTCACCGACCACAAGCGCGGGGGGGAGGGGGGGAGAGTGGGGGGCCGACACTCTGGCTCATCTCTCCAACATTAGTGGTGCAGTATGTATACTTGCAAATAAGAGAGAGGAACAAAAGACAACACTCACTTCTTGTCGCTGTCCAGAAACGTGTCCAACTCCACGGACAGCTTGCAGCAGAGCGCGCGCCGGTTGTGGGACGATGAGCAGTTGGTGTTGACCATGTGACCGTCTGTAAACGAAACAGTCAGAAAAGAATTAAGTGAAAACAGTGATGGCTTAAAATTTGCTTTCACACAGGCCCGTTCCGCCAGACGCTTAAATATTTGTTTAGGGCTCTCGTCAAAAACTGTTTGTAGTCGGTTTGGGTGCCTGCTCAAAACTAACTGTGGTGAGTCCATCTGATAAAATGGTTGAAAACTAGAGTAAAACGGTAACAAAGAGAACCTTTAAAACAAACATTTTTTCTTCAAAAGATTTGGAGCCGAGGGCCGAGTGCAAGGTGCGGCTGTCGCGATGGTTGCGGCGCGGCACGGGGGGCCCGGGTTTGACTCCCCGGAAACACTTTATATTCCGGACGCGCTTTTATTAGTCGGCATAAAACTCTTTATTTTAAAGCGGCGCCGTCGGCGGCGGCCGCCGAGTGGGAGAGAGAGAGAGGGACAGCGGCGGCGGGGCTGCAAGCTATGGGAGAGAGAGAGAGAGGAAAGGAGATCGCTGCGCGAAATCTGGGTAATTTGGAACAATTAACCCTCCACACCCCGCCTCGCCGCTGACGAATTAATTGTTCTCATTATTCCTCCGGAAAAGAGCAGCGGCGAGGCGGCGGCAGACCCGCACTACTGTGACGTGCCCGCAGGCTGAGCAGCCAGCCACTACACTGTCAATACAGACATCATAAAGTAAATTTTTAGCGACCTTCTACCCCCCTTTCCTCTGCTCTTGAATTTCTTTCGTCACCATTTTTATTCTGTTTTGGTAGTTTGTAGCGGTCAGAAAAGGGCACGTCGTAATGTTTTTTATCCGTGCGGAAACAAAAGGAATTAAAATTTTCCCCCTCCACCTTGCCGTCCTAAAAGTCACGTAATGTCGTTAGTGTGTGCTCCGATCGCGTCGTGCCATGCTGGAGGGGGCCCGGCCCGGCGGCGGGGCCCGGGCTTGAGCAGGGTCGCGCGCGTGGGTCGACAACAACAGGTGAGACATATCCCGTCCTATATCTCTGCTCTCTGCTCACAGCCACACTAATGAACTCCCCCCCATTCAGGCTCCTGGAGACATTCTAATGGGGCGGACGGGCGCGGGCAGCGGGCAGGTCGGTGCGACGCCGCCCAACATTTGTCCCCGTACACCCGCGCGGGTAGTTACAGGTCCTGGCCTCTGGCCCGCCGCCAGGGTCACCCACACTGTAATCACTCTGTTTCTGATATAGCAATACGCTTATAAAAAGTATATACGTGGGGCTGATTATTATTTCGTGAATGAATGGAGAAATTGAAAAATTGTAGCTGCTGCCTTTAGGGTGAACCCCAAGAAATGCATCACTTTTGACGAGCCTGCCCCCCCCCCCCCTTTCCCGTGTCCCCGGTCTCATTTCACCCGAATAAGGTGGTCCTCCCCCTCCCCCCTCCAGGCAGAGTTGGCACGAGGGCGGAGGGCGGCCCTGCACAGTCAGCCCTTATGTTGGCGGGGTCGGGTTTCTGCAAGCCTCTCCGACGCGATACGGGGCGGGTGGTGGTGGATCTCGTCTGGCCCCGAGAAATGTAAAAATACGGCGGAAAATAATTTCCGACATTCTAATTTGTTATGTGCGCCGAGTTCAAAACTGTGGACCATCGTACAAACTCTATTTTCTACTGGACTATACTCACTCGTCTTCTTCTGGAAATCGGGGTCGTCCGTGTCGGTGAAGAACCAGGTCTGCAAACAAAGAAAAACGCGTTGTTAGTACTCCTAGGTAAAACACACATATACTGTGCAGACAAAATTTGACTGCCACTACTAGAGCTACCTCTCTGAGGCAAGATTTACTTCAGAAGATAAAGAGGGCCGACAAAACTTTCTCTAACCCATCGCGAGAAAGTCATACACATACGGCTGCCGTTCCATCTCTGGTTGTCTCTGGCGGTGTACCTTCGGTACAAGGAAGGCAGCCATACAGCCCTTTGATGATGGGGCGCAGCGACAATCCGCCCCGGAGGCCCGGCCCCGCCGGCCTCGGCGGCTCACGGGCTTGGAAGCCTAAGGCCCTAAGCTCGGCCGTTTTGTTCCGTTTCGGTTCCCGCTTCCCCCTTCGGAGCAGCACACATGGGCAGCCGGCTCGGCGGGCCTACACGGGCCCCGCCCCCCTCCTCCCGTGCCCCCGAGCGACAAGTGGAGTAGAGAGGGGCCTAAAGGCTCGGGGAGCCCGTCGGGGAGCCCGGGGAG
>NW_026267518.1:151086-153685 GCF_000697945.3 Frankliniella occidentalis | reverse complement strand
GGGGGGGCGAGCCGGGGCTGAGCCCGCCGACATCCCGAGGAGATTGACCTCGTTGTCGCCTCCACTGCAGCAGGCGGCGCAGGTCCGGCGTGCGGAGCACAGCCAGCGCAGCCGCCTGCTGCCGGAGAAAAGCCCTTTGGAGCGACCTGCTGGAGAAAATCTAGGAGCTGCCGACCGAGTAAAGAAAGGTAGATGAAACCAGGGTCAGACCTAGCCAATGAACGTTTGTGCAGAAAGGAGGGGCCAAATTACATTGGGAAGGCGAATGAAGCGAAAATAAACGTGCATCATATGCTGCACTGAATGAAACTCGTGAAAATGCACAGCTGTTCGGCGGGAACCTACCTCACGGTTCGGTAAAAATTCTTAAAGTATTGTTCGATTCTGCGTGGGCGTTAACTGTGTAGTCCACTTGGTACACGATCGGTACGTGCCCACGTGAAGCCCACACGGCTGCCCGGGGGCGCCCGTCGGGTACCCACTACCACTACCGCCGCCCCGGGCGCGGGGAGTGGCCGGCCGAGAGAGAGGGAGGAGAGAGGGAGGGTGGGAGCGAGTGAGAGCGAAGGGAGAGCGAGTGAGAGCAAAGGGAGAGCGAGGGAGAGAGGGCGCTGCTAAGGGCGTGGCTGGACGGTCGCTGGACGGGGAGGGCGTCCCTTCACGATGGAGAGCGCTTGAAGAGGAAGCAGAAGGGGGGGCTGCTCAACAACAGTCAACCTGCTCGCCTCTAGCGCCCCCGGCGACTCCTACCAGGGGGGCGTCGCTAAAGCCCAGCGCACACACCCTCCGCTCGCCGCACGAAAGACGGGGGACCGGCACTAAAAACGAGCGTCACGCGAAAAAAGGAGAGAGAAAAGACGAAATAAAACGATACGCGTTCGAGTGTAAAGGGGACAAACTTTGGGTCCGGAGCCAAAAACACACACATGCACACCCACTCTCACACACACACACTACACACTCGCGCGCACGACAGCTCGTTACGGCCGGCTCTGTCCGGGACAGGACCGGAATTTGAGCTAATGAGCCCGGTAGCCCTAATTAAACCGGTGACCGCCCCCCCTTCCCCCGCCCCCCTCGCGACACTCTGATAACGCCGCGACAGTGATCCCACCGAGGCGCAGCAACACCAGCGAATCCGAAACCGGTATATATATTTTCTGGCTTTTCGGCTCCTCCTAAAAGTTTAACCGGCGAGGGGCATAATAAAACGACCTGAGCATCTCCAGTCGGGTCGCCCTTTTGCGCGACGGAAACCTTACGAGGCCGTGTTTTGGAAGCTGCTGCGCTGCGTCGTCGTGAGTCTCGTCGCCACCGCCGCCGTTTCGCAGCGGGGCGAAATAGGAGGGCCGGGTCCTTCTATACACGCGTGAGTCAGATTCTGTCAGCCGGGGTCGGGGAGGGGGGGCTGGGGGGCGTCCCCCAATATGTACTGCAGGCCCCGCGCCGGTCCAAAAATCGATTAAGTGTCTGATTGGGAAGCCGGGCACGGCCGATCCAGCCCATCACCCTGGATATGGAAAACTTATCCGCCGCGCATCAGCCGCGGCCGGCATCAGCCAGGCCGGCCGGAGCGGGGCCGCCCAAAAGCTCGATTTGAATAACCTCCTCGGCGACCGTCCGGCCCGGGCGGGGAAGACCTGGGCCTCCTGACCACGGCCGAGTATCGCAGGAGACGGCCACTCTAGATGGCCGGCTGAGATAGCGTCCATCAGCTCCATCCCCTGCTCAGATTTGGCGTCTCCCTCTACTATCTCTCCCCGTGTCTCTCCCACACAGGTGGGGCCGCGCCGGATGCGGCGCGGGGATGACTCCTGTCACTCCCCGACATGACAGATGCCAAAGTGCCCCGCCCGCCCCACCGCACCCCTCACGACCGACCCCTCCGCTTGTCGTTGTTGCTACGATGATGAGGGTTGATACGCTACAAACGACACATGACAGGGTAAAACAAACAACAACATTATAAGGTTGCCGGCGCACGCTCTGGTTTGTTCGAACCCAGGAGCGGGAGGCTCTCCGAGGTCCGTGTGACCTCGGCCGGAGCCGGGAGCGCCGCGCCGCCGGGGTCGCCCTCGAGTTGCCCACAGGGAGGCGGGAGGCGGCCACAGGTTGGCCACAGGGTGCCATGAGGCGGACAGCAGCTAATCCACGGTGCCAGACCGAGCAAGACAATTACCCGGGCCGGTAGCGCGGGAGCCGGAGCGAGCGGCGGCGCTGGAGAGGCAGAGAGGCGGCGCCCTCTGGAGCCCCCCGGAGATTGACATCGGGAAGCTGTGGTCCAGACGCTCCAAAGGGGGAAGAGAAGCCGGAGCAGCGGCACGAGGGTCGGGGTCGGGGCACAAATAAGCCGGGAGGGCAGCGAGCGCCACTGCGGGGCCCTGGCGGGGCCGGAGTCCTCTCTGGACCAGGAGGAGAAGGGCCTCTGGAGATGAATCTCGGCAGAGGATGTGATTAATTGCCCGGCCCAAGGACCGCTCCCCCGGACATGTATAGTGTGCGTATTTCTGGCGGAGTACATGTGGGTCCGGCGTGCTCCAATTCGATTCGATTCGCGACCTGATCCAATCAGAGGGAATGAACTGGGACTATAAACACA
>NW_026267518.1:150551-151010 GCF_000697945.3 Frankliniella occidentalis | reverse complement strand
TGGGGTGGGGTAGGGTGCGGTGGAGGGACGGGGCGTGAGGCCACGCCCGCCCTGCCCGCCTGCACGGCCGACTGGAGGACACGGAGACTTCCACGCGAGGCGGGGCGGGGCGGGGCGGGGCGACTCCCAGATGCAAAGCGGGAACACCACGCCAGCAGACCGGGCCGCTGCTGCTGCCTGCCAAGGCGCTGCCAACCTCGCCGCGGCTGCCAAGAGCCTGCCACCACGGCGGAGGCTGTCAATGCCCGCCGGCCAGCGCTTGGCTAGCGCGACAGGCAACAGTAATTACTTGTCCGGGAGGTTCGCGCTCCTGGAGGCGCTCCGCGAGCTCTCTAGCTCCGCCGCGCTGCGCACAGTGTAGGTTATAGGGCTGTGCCTGAAACCGGTTAACCGGTTATTTTTCCCGGTTATTCCATGAACGGTTTAACCGGTTTTAACTTTTGCGAGTAACCGGTTACA
>NW_026267518.1:148490-149717 GCF_000697945.3 Frankliniella occidentalis | reverse complement strand
CGCCCCGCCACGCCCCACCCCACCACGCCGCGCCATGCCCCGCCAGCACAACTCATTTCTCACGCCCACTCCTCGGCTTTGTCCTGGTCTGTAGCCTTCTCCCTCTCTCTTCCACTCTCAAACATTTCTCTTCCGCTTCCTTCACTCGCTCTCCTGCATTTAGTGTACCGCGCGAGAAACCGCGGAGTGATCCCGTGGAGCAATAGTAGTTAAACAGTGGACTGTCCACTTAGTCGCTTTGCGAGCGTGAGAGGGTGCGTGAGTGTGTGTGTATGTGTGTGCGGCGTTCATCGGGCAGGCCATACAGACTCAAGTGATCCCACAGTCATATAAGTTGTGCCCCCTTTCCCTTCTCCCCTCTTTTACTATCAACGCCACACTCCCTCCAGAACACACAGACACACGCACAGAGCCATGTTACAACACCAACAACACTACACAGTCGCCACCTTGCCTAGGGAACCCCTTGCTTGCCCCCCCTCCTCGGTCCGCCCCTAGCAGCCTCACAGGGCCCACAAACAAACCTCTTCACTGAGGCAAAAACTCCCTGGGTGGGAGGCGCGGGGGAAACTCTTGAGAAGAGTTCATAGGTGGTCCCCCGCGGACAGGCTTGATAATACGATATAGAATATAGTAAACAAACAATGTAATTAGGTGCCGAACAGCAAACGGCATGGGAGTGACGATGCCTTTCGCCTTTCCCCTGGGACTTTTAATCAGACCCAAGTAGGGTTTATTCAACATTTCCCCAAAAATTTACACAAACGGCAAAGTTATCGATTAATTTTTGATGGATAACAAGTGCTCCGACTGCCTTAACGAAGCCCATGGCAGCCGAGCGTCGCGGGCCAGCAGCGGCTGGGTGCCAAGAGCGCCCATGTCCCTCCCTCGGGCTGCTGGACAAGGCCACCCGCGCAAAGGCACCAGGCCAGCCGATCACCCGCATTGCATTATGTTCGAGGGCACGTACGTATGCGACACCGCCTCTTGAGCCGCCTCCAAGTCGGCCGGGGTGGGGCGCGGGGTGCGGCGGCCAGTGGCAGCGTGGGTCTGGCAGGAAGGTCGTATAGGAAAAGGTAATAAAAATTGAATGTAAAACAGGACGGTGGTCGCACCTCCGCCGCGGGCCCCCCAGTTCACTATGTGCGCGTTGTGGGTGGGCGCCCCCAAGTACGGACCGAATTTCTTACTACGGCAAGGGCGGGCGCAGTACGAAATGAGGGGGGG
>NW_026267518.1:108745-148015 GCF_000697945.3 Frankliniella occidentalis | reverse complement strand
GGGGGGGGAGAGGGGGAGGGCCAAATGACTGAGCGGGAGGAGGGAATGCAACGAATGTGTTGACTACACGGGTGTGCCACCGTGCATGTGAGCGAGTGTGTGTGTGTGTGTGTGTGTGTGTGTGTGTGTGTGTGTCCAACACCACTGCTTCCGAAAGAATCCGAACACCGAGTTGACTACCGTGCCGGGCGGGTCCGCCGGGCAGGTGTGTGCCGCCGGGTGTGTCACCCTGTCCGCTGTCACCACTACATCTTATGAGAAATTTCAATCTCTCTATCGGCCGTCCCCGGGCCGCCGCCGGGCCGCCAGAGGGACTGGACAGGACATTCCGGGCCCGGCCGGGTCCGGGATTAGACACAATCAGGGCCCGGGTCCTCCTTAACGCCGACCTCATTAATTTCGGCCTGCTGCGAGAGCGAGAGAGAGCGTTTCGTAAATAATCGAAAATAAAGCGGGCCGGCGTGGTGTGCGCGTCGCGTACAGAGCTGGACAACGGCCCCTGAGCATGCAACAGACATCAACCACCGCGTTGGAGCGGCGATTTCGGTTCCGTCGGTTCCGTGCGCAGAAATAAAAAGAAATACGAAATAATAAACAGGAAAAGGAACAACAACAATAATAATAATGGAAAGTCATCGGGGTGTGCGTGCCAGCCCCATATCGGTCGGCCGCTCCGCGGGTGACGATGTCCTTGGGGGTCCCGCCGGCCGGCCGGTCCGGAGCCCGCGCGGGGTTTCTAACTCACACCGGCCAATAACGTAAACTCCTTTGGTTCCTCCCGGAGCCGTCGGGCTGCTTGGGGCGCTCTCCTTAGCCGACCGCATGTAGCGCTGCGCGAATTAAACCAAAACGACCACAGAACCCTTTCTGCCACTCGGGGGCCGGCCCGGGCCCGGGCTCAGCCAATTAAGCCGGGCCTCGCGCAGGTTTTCGCGCGCGCTTTGGTCCAGGAGGGCCCGCCTGGCCCGCCTCCCAGACTGTTTGGTTTGCATACCCCCGCGCGGGAGCGACCGAGTGTATTCGTCTTCCACGGCCGGGGCGGGGCGGGGCGGGACGTCGGGCCGAGGCGAGGGGGGCCGACCGGCTGCCGAGAGGCCCTTAATTAAGCTCGGAGACCACTGCCCACATGGTCATGCCATGCCGACGGAACGGAGCCCTCGGTTTTGAATTGACGGCAGCGAGAGGAAAACATTGTGCCTTCATAAAAGACGCTCTACGCTTTGGGAGACTGCTTTGCTTTCCTATAAAATGACAGGCCACGTTAAACATGCAACACGGCGACGCCGCGGCAGAAGAATATTTTCCTATCCTATAGAGGATCAAAACGTCCGATAGGTTTCGGACGCGAGTCGGGTCGAGGTCCTTCCCCCTAGCGCAGAGCACCGGCCGCCACCGGCTGGACCAGGGACGTCCAGCCGTCAGCCGGACGTCAGCCCGACGCCAAAGGGTTATTAGCAGGTAGTCGCCTTAGTGTCAGAGTGACGGGCTGACGGCAGCCACCGGGCAGCCAGCGCGTCAGCCAGCGCGTCAGCTCCGCGGCCGAGTGCGTAATCCTGAACCCCCGGCCGGCGCGCAGGGGAGACGCCGTACGTCAGACGTCAGGGGAGGGCGCCTCTTCTCGCCTCTCCAGCAGCCCCGCCGCGCCCAGACCCGCCGCGCCCAGCCACGCTCCGCGGGGGGCTCGTAGTACCCACACAACACGGGGGAGGACACGCGCGCTCGTATGAGTTTGATGAAATAGACCTCCGCACGAAACAACACGACCCCCGCCCGCACACCAGACAAGGGCGGGCAGAAAAAAATTATAATAACAACAAGCAGACGAAGGAACAGGCGCCAGACACGTTTCCGATCAGCCGCAAACAAATTGCCCGGCGTGTTCCGAATTTCTTATATACCCTCTGAAACGTACGGCTATATGACTGATGGATCCGGGCCGTGAGCTCGCGGTGCGGGCGCCGAACATGTCGGGAACGACTTTTACAGCACGGGCACTTCCCGCGGTTCTACAAGAGCACAGCAGCACAGCGTGGCCTCCTCCGGGGGCGGCTAGGCCTGCTCGGCCTGCTCGGCCTGCTCTGCAGTCAGTCGCGCCGCGAGCGCACAAGGGCCGTAAAACAAGTCCTGCCCCCAACAAAGTAAAGTGCGCGCCGCGCCGGAGCACCGCCGAGCAGCAGCAGGACTTCATCTCCGCGCAGGCCGGAGAGGAAGGGGATGGGGGGGGGGGCAACAGAAGTAGAACGAAACTAGTAATAATAAAAGCTGCGGCGGAATGGACATGAAGCAGATAAGAAACTGCTCAGCTCAGCGCCGAGGTCTGATGAGAGAGTCCGGGCCGGCTCTCTGCGGCAGAGGGTGATGGCGGGGTACTTGGTGCAGCCAGAGCCGCGCCCGCGCCACGCCCCGCGCAGGCCGCGCAGCACGCCGGGCTCGCCGGTGCTCTAGCGCTCGATTCATGGAACGCGCATGGGGCTTATAACAGCTGTATCCGAGAGCGTCGTGCATGTGGGGGAGAGGAGAGGGAGAGAAAGGGATAGAGAGAGCCGAGAGGTGTGGCTAGCAGTAAAGTGCGCCGCAGGACACCGCGCTTGCTTGCGACCCGCCCCGGCGCGGTGACGGACGAGACGGCCTCGCACCGAGAGAGGTGCACGACGAGGAATGGGTCGACGACGGGCAGCGGGGGGTTGGAGCCGGACTCACCTGATCCTTGGCGAGCTGGAACCACGTCTTGATGATGACGGGCAGCCTCCAGCGGTGGTAGGACCGGGTGGTCTTGACGCTCACGAAGATGTCCTGCAGCGTGGTGGTCGGCGGCTTGCTCGTGGCCGTGGCGGCCGTCATGACGCCCGGGCCGCTGACGGGGACCATGCCGCCGGCGCCGCCGGCGCCCCCCGCCGCGCCGCCCGGGGGCTGCATGGGCGGCAGCGGGGGCACCGTCACGGGGTCCGGGTCCAGACTGTTGCTGTCCGCCGCCACCGGGACGGCCGCCGCCGCCTCCAGGTCGCCGTTGGAGGCCTGCTGGGGCTGGCGCAGTGACAAGCCCGCGGGCGGCGGCGGCGGCGCCACGAGCCCCGCTCCAGACGACGCCGGCCTTCCGGGACCCTGTGGGGCAGATCAACACGATGATGAGGCACTGTACTCGAGCTCGAGCATCTCATTTTGCGGGTCGAGCTGCGATTGTGGGGGAGTTCCCTCCGCTTCCACCCTCGCGGCAGGGGTGCGATGCAATGCGGGTACACAGAGGCACGAGGGGTGGGGGGCACGCAACTCTGCAGGGCGGGTGGCGAGTTGAGGGGCTTTGGTGGAGACCGCGACTGGATGCTGGCCGGGCGGGACGGGCGTGGGGCTGACCCAGCATCAGGGTGCGTGCCGTGCCCTGCCAGCCCCTCCCGCCCTCCCGCCCCGCCATGCAGCCGTGCAGTTTGCGAGACGGACAGGCCTGCGGACAGCCGGACGGCGACAGGAGGACAAGGGAACCAGACAGATAGCGAATTTGCTGCGACACGCACTGCATTGCAGCAGCGCCTTGGTCCAGCGCTCCAGCACTCTGAGAGAGTCGCAAGAGAATCGCGGTTTGAGGTTCAGCACAGCCGCCCGTCGCTTCCAGGTGTTTAATCACATTGGATCACAATGTAAATAATTCGACCATAGAAGACATTATTACAGATTTGCCTAAACAAACGGTGACAGGTGACAAAAACAACAAATTCTTCAAAAACTTAAGCACTTTCACTTAATATCCTTCGCAATCTACATTTAAGTCTTGGTTTCAATTTAGTAACAGATGCTGACGAAGAAATTAAAACTAATATCGGAGCACTGGGTTATCCTGACACATAGATGTCAATGCACACACTAGAACACACACATGACATTGCTTCACTTCCGCAGTGACACAGGTGTTGGAGGGCCTTAAGCCTTGAGGACCTGATGCCACACACTGGTATCCCACTTGTCACGCACTTGTCACACACACACACACACACACACACACCTGCTGTGCGTAGCCGGTGGCCGTCACACTTTGGTAGAGCAGGAGGGACATGTAGGCGAGCGCCGACACCAGCAGGAGCGCCTGCAGGGCGCGCTTGACTCGCAGGACGGCCATGGCAGCGCCGCCCGCGCCTCCACCTCCGCTGGCCGCGCGGCCCGAGAATTGGCGAGAGTTTGAACCGCGGATGACGGGATCCAGGTCCTCGCAGGGACTCGCACCGCGCCTACATGGCATGAGAACACACACGCGCGCCCGACGTCACGGCCTGCGATGGGGGCCTCCGCCCAGGGCGGCTGAGATACAACTGAGTTTGGGGAAACCATGCGAGACGCGGCTCCCTCCAGCGGCCATGTTGTAAACACTGCCCTTCCCCTCCCTCCTCCGCCACCTCCTCCTCCTCCTCCTCCTCCTCCTCCTCCTCCGCCCCGCCGTTCGAGTCCAACAGGTGTACAGTGCTGCCGCGGCGCGCCGTGGCGGCCGCGAGTACTACTCCGGGTGGGGTCTCCGCGCGCCGGGGGTATCGGCGGCGATACACCACCGTAACTTTCTGGGGCAAGGACCTGAGCACCTCATGACAGGCAGGACCGGGCAGGACAGGACGGCAGTCCGGCCGGAAACTGACGACGGAGGAGCAGAAGGAGGAGGAGGAGGATGGTGGCACGGCACGACCGGGGTCAGGACGGGTCAGGATGGTCAGCGCCGCTAGCTAGACCAGCGCAGCGGGACACAGGCGAGAGTGCAGAGCAGAACCTACACGCTGAAGGGAAGGGGCGCGCGCCATGAGATGCCCCGGGCCTGCCGTGTGGCTGCCATGGGCATTACCATGAAAATGCCTCGTGGGAACGGGATCATACCGGGGAGGTGCATGAGCGCGGTGAGTGCTGCCATGCAAATTAGCGGCTGCTTTCACCCCGCCACCGCCCGACCCTCTCTCTCTTTCTATCTAGCGCGCCGTGCTCGAGCGTGATAGCGGGAGTGAGAGAGACGGATATAGCAGAGGCAACAATGCACGGGAGTTCCCTACCAGCCGGCTGATGTGATGAGGCCCTCCCCCCGTCCCCCCACCCCCGGGCTGCAAAAGGCAAGGCGTCGTCACAGTGAGCGAGACTAGCGCGACTAGCGAGACCGGCGCCGCCGAGTGCGCAGTTGGGGTAGGTCACGGCAGGTCTAGTAATAGTGCGCGCCGAGCGCGACCGAAAACCACCGTGTTGCCTAAAACGTACCGGCCTAGGTCCAGGCTACGTGAATTCAGAGAATAGTGCTCCTGTGCCGACACTAAGTGGAACGTGGTGCCATGCATGTCAGGCGTGGCGTATCCAGCAACTGCTGTCCTTACGTTGCGAGGGTGGAGAGCAGAGAGGGTTGGATGAACCTCACTTTTAATGTAGATATGTATTGATGTACATTCCCTCCGATTAATTTTAAAGCGGTTTGGTGACAGTCCCTTGCCCCCCCCCCTCCCCCCTTTCTCCCCGCCCCCTTGGCCTGCCCGACGTAAATGTCTCCTCGGTCACTGCGCAGTGGGTCCGGGTCAGCGCGGGTCACCTCCTCGGGCGGGCACTGCGGCTGGGACACGACATTTCATACATCGACGGTGGGCGGTCCGTCCGCCTGTCTGTCCCTCGGTCCGTCACGCGGGCCTAACTGGCTGCTGCTGCTGCTGCCGTGCCTGCTGGTGTCTGCCGCCGGTGCCGGAACGGGGCGGTACGATACGGCCGGTATCGAGTGCCGCTGTATCACGGCCAGGCAGGCAGGCACGCCTACAGGCACGCCCCGCGGCGGAAGCGCGAGCTGGGCGTTGATGGTGTTGATACGACGAGTGCCGGTGACTGGTGACCAGGTTCTATAGGCGGATAGGCCTGGGCCGGGCTGGCCCCCATGTGTGTTGATCCCTCCACAGCAGGGTCCCGGTCCCACCCGGCCGGCCGGCACCGCGTCCTTCATGGCCGTGCCCTCCTGAAATGCGCCTCGGCGGAGCGTGACCGTGACGTGACGTGGCGCGGGAAGCGCGAGCGACGCCCCACCTGAACGAGTTTTTCTTGTCGCTCCCGCATCGCGAGCCCCGCCGGGGCCCCGCGGGCGCAGCGGAGCAGAGCGCGGCAGCGGCGGCAGCGATGCACACGCCAACTCTTTATTATTTTCCCAAACGCTCACCCCCCCCCCTCGTCCCGCCCCTTTCCCGTTCCGTCCCGTCCGCACCTGCGAGCCCTGCCCACCTGTGTGTCCTGACCCTGCGGTGCCACCTGCGCTCCACTTCACCGCGCGAGCAGCTCAGGCATCCCGCGGCTGGGAACGTTTTCAGCCGGGGGGCAAATGTACAAATAGTAAAAAATGGAACGCTCTATCCTCTCCAGTATTGTCGGATCCAGACCAGACAGGCGACACAGGGGTCGCGTCCAGACGCCAGACGCCACTGTTTGTATCGGACAGCAAGGGGGGGGGGGGGGTCGTGTTTTAAGTGAAAGAGTAGATGGATTGAACGAATTCGCCGTAGCACAATTACATTCGCTTCTGAGCATCATACCCTCGGGGAAACAGCGATACGAGCTCCGCGAGTGGCAGGCGCCGTACTCGCAGAGGGTAGGCAACCCGGTGAGCGCGCGCGCCGGCGTGTTGCCTACGGGCGTCCCCCGCGCAGGTGGTGCAGCAGTGCGTTGCTGTCGCTGTTTCCTCGGATACGCCGCCAACCGTGTCGCTAATCTCGAATTGACTTTGCATGGAACTAGTGACGCAACGAGAGTGACTCTCAATGTCGCGGAGCCGTGGAGCATCCCCTCCCCCCCTGTCTCCTTTATCTTGTGTTAGTGTTTCGAATGAAAGTTTCCCAGGAGCACCTAAGCACTATAGGGCCGATGACGTTTTTCTCTTGGTCGCTTGATTTGGATTCGTGACAGGTCCTGAACGCCGAGGGCTGAGCTCACTCTACTCGCGAAGCTCGCATTCCCCCGTCCCTCCCCGCCGCCCCTACCCCTCCCCCTTTCCCCGCTCATTCCCCAGCGCATGCGCTGTGCAGGCAACAGTCGCTGATTGAGAGAGTGCACTAGTGCTGCGCAGTGTTTGGGGCCGACCCAAACTCATCTGAGCTAACTAGGCCTTGCCTTTGGACGTTGTTTTGTCATTGCTCAAATAGTTAATACACGACGAATCTGTTGTGTTGTTTTTTGTACAATTCGGTCGAAGGATTGTCAGAGCTGTGGTGCAGTGTTTTGCTTGAGTAACGGTGAATGTGGTGATGGTGTGAGAGGTCCGAGATCTATGTCCCACCAGTGACGTGTGAAGCCGTGAATTCTTCATCAAAATGTGGAGCCCGACACACGTCCAAGTGACAGGTAAGATAAGTATTGCTAATTGATTTTTTTAACATTAATCTCTGCTTTGAAAACTGTTCCTTGCTAGTTAATCTAGATAGTGTCACCAATGAGAATGACTACAGTTATCTCCACTCAGATGACTCATAACCTCGCTGTTTATCTCGTCTTTTTTTCCCTTTCGAATCTTTCAAAAAGAGAATTTTGTAATGAAAGCAAACAGGACAGAATGTGCTTGCAATTAAATTAATAGCCAATAAAAATATGTCAACGATTCCAACAAGAACAAAGTTTGAGTGATGAGTTGTATTTCCTCTTTGATTTCTGAGTGAAACCACATAAAATACAACACGGGTTTGTGGCATTTTAAGATCTATTTGGAATAAATTGTTGAGCTTGTCTTTCAGCCTGTAATATTTTTTTAGATTTACTCTTGTTACTTTACTCTTGTTTAGACTGAACTAGTGAGGCATGACCAAATGTAGGCCATGTTTTTCTTCGTGATTTTAGGAGGTCACCATCCAAATACATGTTTTTGACAAGTTCTTACAAAGTTTTCATGTATCAGAGGATCACGCCCCTAAGTTAAAGAAAATTTTGCATGGAAACAAATTAGTTCTCAAGGGAAATAGAGATTTCTAGATTTTTTTTACATTCTGACTAAAGCTCCACATCTTTACTTTTGTTGCAGTACAAAAAGCTCGTGGACTTCTCATTAAAGGGAAAAATGGTAAGCTCTTTGTTTATTTTGTTTTTGTTTAAATTTTCTTACAATTAAATTTTAAGGTAAAAGCCATTATAATTGTGTTTTTGGTTTGTTTATATGTGTTTTTGTTTTGCAGGTTTCAATGATGCCTTTGTAACAATTGCTTTGGGTAAAGAAAAATACCAGACGTCTGTGAAGGAAAAGGCACCTGCTAATATTGAATGGCATGAAGAATGTGAATTGTAAGTTTTTGGTGTTATCTGTTTTATAAAAATATTGCAATATTTCTTTTGGGGAAATGGAGAATATCAAACCAAATCAAATTAAATATTACTGTAATATGCAATGGACAGTGTCCTTGTCAGCATTTGTGTTGTGGCTTATGTGGTAGAGGTTGTGTCTTCTGCAGACCAGTGGAGAGAGTTGAGTGGGTGTGACAATGGCTGGCTGGCCTTGGATGTTTCGTAATGTTACTAAATGGTCATTGTTCTCAAACTTCTGTAATACAGTGTTTGTTTAGTTGCACAGTTTGACATCCAATTTGTTTAGTATTTTTGGTTCCATATAATATTGCATTTTTTTGTATTGTTTTCGTTTAAAATCAAAAACATTTTTCACTTGTAATATAGAGTTGAATTACTCAGGTATTAATTTCTTTTTGCAGGGAGATCCCCAAACATGGCAACACTGCAGAGATCACCCTCACAGCTCTACATCGCAATTTTTTGGGAGTGGATGAATTTTTAGGAACTGTCAGCATACCTTTATCTGAGTTTGATGTCTACGAAAGACCCCGTAATAGGTATGTAGCCTTTTGCCAACTTATTTCAAGTCAGAATGTTTTGCTTAAGATGATGCAAAGGTGGATAGGGCATTCAAGCATTGTCCTGCACAATGTGCAGCCCCCACAAAACGGCCCCCACCCCCCTCCTCTCCCCCCACTTTTCCTCCTGTGTTTTGTGAGTAGGAGTTAGGCACACACAGAGGAGGATGCACTCTCACTCGCCATCCTCAGTTAGATGCAGACATGTTGAGTTTGTGCATGGGGTTACTTGTGCTTTGCAGATTTCTGAAATTTTCTAATGTGTCCAATCGGGGGGTTTGCTTTAATGCGGTATTATGTCGAACGTCAATGTTTGGGCGGATCTGGAATTAGGTGGGGCTCAGCAAAATATGGGTTGGTGAAAATTATCCATCTATCAAAAATGACTAAACTTCAGTATCTTAAATTCTTTTAGCATTTTTTTACTCGACGGATTTAGAATTTCTTTCACTATATGTGCTTAAATTTTTCAGATGGTATACACTTCGGGGCAAACCTGGCAAAGAGAAGGGAAAGGATAAGCAACGTGGTGAACTTGAAGTCAAGGTGGGATTCATAGTGAAGGCTGGCTCCCTAACTGACCTAAGTAAGAAAGAAAAACACAAATCTTCATTGGGCCAGTTGTCGCATATGGCACAGTCTGTTGGTGAGCTCATTTTCACTGTATGATTGCACGTATTTATGAGAAATAGCAAGATGGGCTATGTTTTTATATAACTCTTTTTATAAGGTGGAAGTCTTCTGAGCATTGGGAGTCTGGAAAAGAAGAAGGGATTGAAAAAGCTTGCAAAGTCTATTGGAGCCAGAGTAGGCAGAGGATCAAAGAAACACATAAGTGAAGAAGTTTTACCTGAAGGGTCTGTTTATCAGTCTTCTGGTCAAAGAATTGGTGATGCTGATCCAGGAGTCATAAGTGAGGGTGAAAGTGATGATGAATTCAGGGTATGTTCAAATTTTCTTGTTTTATCTGTCTAACCTTGCTAGCAGGATTGACATACTTCACTATATTATAGTACTGCCTATACTTAAGTCTAATGTACAATATGTTTTCCAGTTTGATGAACTATCTCACAAGAGTTCTGGCAGCTCTCTTAATATTCATGGATCTAGTGGAGCACAGCATACTCCTGTATCAGGTTCAATGGAAAATCTAGCTGGCGGAGAGTTCCTAAGGCGGTCAGCTTCTGGAGTGTCCAACTCATCCCTAGGCCGGAATACTTTAGGGCCTCCATCTAAGCCACCTCGTACTCTTCTTCCCAACCCTTCTCCAGTGACAGTGACTCCACCAGCTGATGAATGGGAACAAAAATTGTATGGTGGACGCAAAGATGTTCCAAGTGCAGATACGCTAAAACGTCGCTCTTGGGAGAGTCCACGGCTCCCTGCCCCAAGCCAACCACATGAGGATGTTCCACCACCACTCCCATCCACCCCTGCACCAACCTCACCAGCCATGCCTGCTTCCCCAGCATTGACTTCATCACCTGCACTTCCAGCTTCTCCCAGCTTCACTAAAACCAAAAGCGGTCTTAACTCTGCATTTGGCTCTCAACAGTCAATTGGAAGTGGGGGAGCAGATGCAGATAAGGTAGAGGAAGATAAAGACAAGACCAAAGAAAAAAATAATTTGAAATCAAAATTCAAAAATTTCCGCATGGGCAAAGGTATGCTTGCTTTGTCCTTGTAAAGTAAAAGTGTTTTTTACAGCTTTGAATAATAAATTCTATTTCATTGTGTAGATTCAAAGTCACCTGCCCCAGAGCCTCCAATTGTGTTAAACTCTCCAGCGATTGACACTCGTGGGGAAAGGATCATTGTGGGTCGAGAAAAAGAGAAGAATAATCAAGGTTCCCCACAATTGCAGTCTCGTTTATCCTCTGAAGTTTTACGCAAATTTGAAGGGAAAAGCAGGGAGGTAAGTGCAGAAAATCTTAAATTTTCTTCTATAGGCATCATGAATCAGGAAAGCACTTTATTATATACCCGCTTTATTTTTTTTAGGACTTGATTGAAATGGTCATGAAAATGGAAGGAAAACTTGATGTTCAAAAGAAACGAGTGAAGGATCTTGAAGACTACTTAGACGATCTCTTACTCCGAGTAATGGAAACCACTCCTCGGATCCTTCAAAACCCGTTTATTACTTGTAAGGCACAAGCGCGATTTTCTTAAATTACAAAATGAGATAAGCACTTACATTTTGAAACATTACCATCAGTGTTTGCTCACTCATGATTTAAGTTAAAACAGTGAATGCTTCATTCTTGTAAACATGTGGAATGAACTTTTTACAATCTTAATGTCTTCAAGAGGTTTTTCAAATAAACATTCTGCTTGGTTATGAGGATGACAACATCTTAATTTATTGATATTAAGAGATTGGTAGGTACTATTGTTATTGTATAGCATGGTGATTGTTTTGATGATATATATTTTATTGAATGACTAATACGTACTGTTTTTGTCTGTTGATGAAATGTTTTATTATGCGCAGACAGATTCATTTAGATCATATTTTTATACTGCACTTTACTTCTTAGCTTCAGCCTATGCTAGTTGTTTGCCATATTTTTGAGGCCAAGTGTGCACCTGGTTGAATTTTTGTAAATATTAGATCTATCTTTCTGCAAGATTTCAATTTTTAACTAGCTCTTGGTCATCATGAGAAGTAGTGAGTTTTTTTTAAATCTATAAAGTGACAAATGGTACTAAGGCTGCTATGGAAGTGTGTATTTCCAATGAGGCGTAATGGTCTTGCCTCTTGACCCCTACTGTGAATAAGAACTTCTTATGAATTTGTATATAGATGGTATATGCGTACTATGCCTGAAAAAGCCGAGAAGAATTTTATGATACAAGTAATTCTACATCACAAATGTAATTTGAAAGTATAATGATTTTATGTTATGTGCAAATGGTTTCCCTTGATTTTGATTTTGCCCTGGTAAATGGAGGATGACTAATAGATGCCATTATATGATATAGTCACTTATTATATTAAATCATATTTGTAGGCTTCTTGCACTTGCTACTTACTTTGCTAAATCATTTTGAACCAGCTTTTGAAAATCATGTTTTATGTAATGTTTCCCCAATGTGATTGTATCATGGACTTTAATGAGATTCAATGTGATTATTGCTTTTTAAGTGAGAGCTGAATATCAGAAATACGTCCTCAAATTCTTCCCTATTTTTTGGAATACTTAATATTTACTGTGATAAAGGCAAATTTGAAGCATATTGTCAGCTTTTCTTTTGATGACTGGCTCAGTGCTAAGAGCAGGTGTATGTGACATGAGTCATGGCATTCTAAACTGACATAAGCCCTTTCATGCATTCTTTACGCCATATTAACAAATTTTATGTTATTAATTACTGTGTATGGACCTGTGATTTGCTCTTATTAGACTTAAAAGTTCATATGAGGCTTAAAGGCATCTTTGCTGTTTTATTGGTACCTATATTATTAATCTGGATGTGATGGTTATATAGGGCCGAGCCGTCAAAAATGCAACTGTGCAAGGGCAATATATTGTAATTACAAATATTTTAATCTAAGAGTAAATAATAATATAGCTGTGTTATATGTGGGGAGAAAGCATTAATTCCAGACTGATTTGTGGATATTGGATGTGTGTTTATGTTTTACATCCTAAATTCCGTCCAAAGCAAAATATTCTTAAGAAAAATGGAGCTGGTGAACCTCCTGTCATTTCTTTACAAGTAGTCTAAACGACACCTGTCTCACTAGTAATTGCCATATAGAGCAGCTATGATTTTGTATGAGGGAAGAGAAGCATGTACACTAGTTGTGAACAGCCTTGATTTCGTGTGTAAATATAAGTTGCCAATGCTACAAGTTAGTCTTCCATTCTTAGTAAATTTATGATAAAATTTGTACTGCAGGCTGCTTCGTCTTACCCCAAATAAAACATCCCAAATCATTAACATTCATGAATTTTTTTACCAACACCTTCCTACTTTGAATCTGCTTAGAGGAGGTTAATACATTTGGGGAGTTGAATTCATAATGGATAAGTCTAATTACTTGATAATTAACTTTATTTCTTTCATAAATACATGTTTCTGTACAGCCAGATCTTGTTGGCCAAAACAGGAGACAGACGTACTACTGAGAGTTCTACATCAAGCTCTGCATTTATCACAGAAATCCCCTAGCATAACAAACAATAATGATAATGTTACAATTCTTTTAAGACAGCATTAGATTTAGTAACTGCACTAAAACCAACTCCCGCCCCGCACACACAGACACAATTGTTGGCACTTTATTTCTAAAGAATGTGGCAATTTATTATCACATCAGCGATAGTGTGTGCAAATGGCAAATAAAATGTACAGAGCTGTGGTGCTCCACAAGGTTTACTACTTTATTGTCAATGATACTCTGTTAATCATTCACACATCATTCAGTTTAACTCACACACCATACATTCAATACCACAATCTCACCCTCAGCATCAAAGCAAAAATTAGTAACAATTCTCCTTCATCACTCTCAGGAATGGATAAAAAACACTTCTAGTGTATACACACTAGATAATAGAAGTAAAATACTACAAACAACTTGTAGAAAAGGAAAAATTCAGAAAAGGAGAAGCAACAATAAGTATTTCACATAGGCCGTTGGCTTCTCATGTCTCAACAAATGGAAGATAATACTATCACGGGGATGGGGAACTTCTTCCAAATTACAGACGCATTCTGACTGCTAATCACAGAGTAGACATTGTGAGCACAGAGAACACGACGCAACCAACTAATTAATCCAAACAAAAAAAATGGTCCTCAACCAGTCAAACAAAGAACACACAGTTTAAAAATATGTGGACCAAGATTCCTTAAAATCTGCTCAGCCCTCAAAGTAGACACTCACTCACACATTCACACACATCGCAATTTATCTCAGGCTCACGACGCTATGGCATGCAATTTTGATTGACCACCCCATATAACAAGCAAGATTCCTCACTTTTATGTGCCATTTCACCCGCAAGTAGAAATTAATCCCTCAAAATTATCTAAAGTTTCAACATTTCAACTTAATATGAGTAAATTATAATGAATACTTAGCTGCTTTGTAGAATTAGATTTAGCTTTAGAGGAAAACACTACTTTGACATAAATTAGTAATATATTATCCTTCATTTCACACATCCATATATCTTCTGTATCTCTAAGAGCATGGCACATAGAGGAAATACATGGCAGCAAGGAAAACCACTCATGATATGGGGTGGTCAGATAATTTTGCACAACATACATAGGTAGTTGATTAACTCCATCTGCTGCAGCTATCTGTTAAACTTTATCATTAGTTTACACTGCATGTATAACTTTACCCATGAATTAACATGGCATTATAATCATTATGTGGAAATTAATGAACAGAAAATAATTTATATCTTTGTAATAATAATACACTATTCACTCTGGAAAACTAAATACAACACATCTTGAAGGATGTGCTGTCACTCCACACAATTCTACCATGAACAGTATGGCTCAACAAAGTCCTCCACATAGAATACCTTACATAAGAACAACTCTATAAAAATAAATTTATTAAACCTCAAGGAAAATTTACAATACTTCTTTTCTTTGTCTTCTATAAAAGTAACCATGATTTATGAATGAATATATACACATGAAGGACCTTTAAAAGTATCCTTTACATTTGTAACTTTTCTGATTCCCGACAAAATAGATTGAGATAATTATTTCAATGCATAAATAAGTGCTTGACTGATCTATTAAAGGGGACCTGTGTGCTAGTCGTCTCTATACCTACGCTTGTTAACATTGCAGTAATCCTTCCGAGCTGCTGCCACTCCACGTCCAAGGTGTAAGTACGTACTGAGTACAGTTTATTGCTGCTTAGTAATTGAAAAAGGAACCTGCATGATTTGGCGCAGCTACAAGCTAGCGTTTAAATGCACAGGTGTGGCCATCAGGTACACTAAATGGTGCATAACTAGCTGAGCCTATGTTGTTTCCCTAATCAGAATAGAAAAGATAGATAAGTACTACTGGAGCACCAAAAACGAGAATACACACACAAAGAATGAGTACTTACCTAGTGATTTTATCCATTACCCCTCTGATCTCTGTATCTGTAACATCTGGGACAAGTTTATGTACCATCTCTCGTACGAAAAGGTCTGATATGCCAGGGCTGGCTCTTTCAGCAAGTTCAAAAGCATTTTTAAGCTCTTCTATAGCATCAGTGCGGTGTGCAGGTTCCCCACCTTGTGGACTATAATCACGTCTTCTCTGTAACTGGTTAAGAATATAAATTGTAAATCTCCTATGCTTCATTGGTACAACTAAACATAAAAAGAAAACAACTTACCTCAGATATAATGGGATAAATTACTCGACACAGACAAGGAGAGCGTTGGTGGTGAGCATGGCGTGAGCCAACACGGTCACTTTCTGCCACATCTGATCGTTCTGACCTCTCTGATCGGTCTGATCTATCTGATCTATCTGATCGCTCTGATCTATCTGACCGCTCTGATCTATCTGACCTCTCTGCTCTTTCAGAACGGTCATTACGATTAGCGTGATCAGATCGGACACCATGGTCTGTACGATCAGTTCTATTTGCATGTTCAGTGCGATTGATATGTTCTGGCCTGTCTCCCCGGTGGTCTAAAGGACCTATTTCTTTAGATCCACGTTTTTCTCGAGTTCCAGTAGTTTGGGATGTGGGCTGAACTTGTGATTGTGATTGAACTTGTACCAAATGTTGAGGACTTTCTGAAGGAGGTGGAGGAGCATTCCCCTGTGGTCGAGACTAGTAGAGTAGAAAAAATGTGTAAATAACAAATTTAAGATTTTTTTAAAAATGGAAACAAGTAAGAGATATAGAATTAAAATTTGGGGACTTACTGGGCCAGGGCTCCTATCATTACGATGATGATTTCCATTTAGTCGGTGATTATTTTCTTCCGGAGGTGGTTTGATTGAGTGAACGCCTTTAACAGTCATTATCCATGGCTCATCCATGTCACTATCTGGTTTTGATTCTTCCCTACAGGTAGCAGTAAATTTGAGAGTTACCAAATTATAACAGGACAAACAGATAATTGATATTTTTATAGCACATGTACTTACGAGTCAGAGTTTTCACTTTCTGTCTCACTCTCTTCACTGCGTGATGATTTCCATTTCTTGTACCTATCAATTAAGTCTACAAGGTAGGAGTTCTTCTTGGCTTTACGGATAAATGGGAACTTTAGAAGTTCTTTGGCTGTTGGCCTCTGCAGAAATAAGATACAAATTACTCATTGTATGATTGTATAATCAATGTAAAAATTGCCAGGAAGTGTAACTACAGAGAAACACCCAAAAATACATACATTATCAGGGTCCTTATTGAGACAAGCTTCCACAAATTCTTTGAATTGACGGGTGTATTGACCAGTTAATTGAGGAGGATTATTTTTGGGTATGAGAAACAACACACGCATTGGGTGAAGTTCTGAATTGGGAGGTTCTCCTTTGGCCAATTCAATAGCTGTAATACCCAATGACCATATGTCGGCCTACAAACGAAAAAAGGCAACTAATTAAACTTTGTTCATGTTTTAAAGTCAAAGCCTTTCATTTTTTAATTTATATGTAACCTACTTTTGAATCATATGCTGATTGCTTGATAACTTCAGGAGCCATCCAAAAAGGAGTACCCACAAAAGTGTTTCTTTTATTAGTAGTGTTAGTGAGCTGGCCTGCTACACCAAAATCTGCTAGTTTCACATCTCCCATTTCACTCAGCAACACATTTGCAGCTGGAAAAAGAGGGAAGAAACAAACATGTAACATCCGGACCATGGCACTATATTCAGAAACTTCAATTCTTCAAGATATTACCTTTAATATCTCTATGTAATTTACGCTCTGAATGTAAATAGTCGAGGCCTTTGAGAACTTCACGAAGAATTATGGCTATGTGCATTTCCTCAAAAGACCCTGCTTTCATCAGGTCCAGGGCAGAACCCCCACCAAGATATTCCATGATAATCCATAACTTGGTACCCTGAAGAGGAATTGGGCAGTATAGGGTAAATGTAGGATTATGAGATAAGATAAAGAACACTAGCAACAGATAAGGCTAATAAGAAAAGAAGTGATGGTGCCCACAAATAGTCATACCTTGAGGTAGGAGCCAAAGTATTTGGTGACAAATGTCGAATCACATTGGCTGAGCACCATGATTTCCTGCTGTATGTCTTCAATTTCATCTTCAGCTTCTTCAAGATCAATTATTTTAATTGCAACAACTTGCTGAGTTCGCTTGTCTATTCCTTTAAAGACTTCTCCAAAAGATCCCTTACCAATCCTCTCTTGCTTGGTGAAGATCAGTTCGGGATCCACCTTCTAGAAGACAAAAATTACAAGAACTGTTTGAAAACATGTCTTTGAAGAGGCAATAAATGTGGCATCATTAACTGATTCACTAAAGAGTGGCAAAACTAAAAAGGGAAATGATACAAGTTTTTATTCTTAACTCCAAGCAAATTAGTTAAAACCAGGCCATCATCTAAAAACAATCTAGACCTATCACACACAAATGCTGCAATAAGTGGCCAACAAAATTTCTTACATTCATTGAAACCACAGCCAGTCAGCGGAAAAATCAAGGCAGAGCAATCGTCTGCCGATTCAACAAGAAATTCGTCGTGAGGGATTCCTGTCAACTCATAGGGAAATTCCAGTTCCGTCAATCTGAGTTGGCCGATTTCCGAATCATAAACAAAATTGAAACCACGTCAATGCGGACTACGTAAACCTCCACTAGCTGTGCCAACTCGGGGGAGCAGATGACACCCTCGCGAAAACAAGGGCAAAGGGGTGACAAGACGGGATGTCTTGATTTATCGATCCAACCCAATCCCAAGAAGGTTATGTTGCACTCGCCTCCCCTCGCGCTCAGCCATCGGAATGCACTGGCCTAGTTCGGGGAGGTTATGTCGAGATTGCCAACCCGGAGACAGCCCCAAATTCCTTAGAGATGAGGCCTCCCACGGCCTAAGGGCGAGCAGAGGGGTGGACGCAGCGCGGCGCAAGGAACTACCCCCGAAGGACTGAGCAGATACGCCCCCTATTGAGGAGACCTGCTAAATATTTGGTCAGGCACTGGCTACTGCCACTGGGCAAAACAACGACAGCGGATGACACCTCCTCACCTCATTGAAAGCCATGGTGACGGCTGGGACGTCCGACAAAGTTCACCGCGGCGCTGGTCGCGGCGCCCGCCGCATACTTAACCCAGCACCTGGGACGACTTGACTTTGCGCGACTTGAACGCGATCCAATGCGTCAACAGGTTCAATCCACTATCCACTGCAGCCATGACGGCGCCATCTTGCCGTGTGGCCCGACTCGACACTGACTACCGCCACCACCGCAGGCCGCTACTACGCCGCCGCCGCCGCGACGCCCTCCTCTCCTCGCGACGCCTGCGACGACGCCGCGCCACGCCGCTGCAACGCCTGCAACGCCCTGCAGTGGACAGCCCACCTCGTCCACTGCACTCCAGCGCATGTAAAAAAGTAAAGAAATAAAAAAATACTGACGCGATAGGATTAGAACCCGCGACTCGTATGCGCTCGGCTTGTTGTCATTGTGACAGCGGCGGGAATTCCCCGGCCCATAGTGCAGCCGTAATTCGCCGGTGCGATTGATCATATTGAAGTAATTGAAGTCCCTTAAATGCCCTATCATTTATTCAACCCACCGCATTTCTCTGAAAACAGTGACAACCCGGTCATCAAAGTTCGATTGAACCAAGATTGAACCCACCCTGACAGGTGCCTCACCACTCGCGCATATCCTACTTGCTGACGTCATTAAAAAACAAAAAAGAACCAGCAACTCGATCTTATCTTTGCAACATCTTATGTCCCTCTGATAGTATTGATAGAACTAGACGGTGTTAGTCAGATGGCCATACTTGACTTCTTCAACTCATTTTTTTCATGTGCTCTCACTTGAGCCATGGAACTAAAAGAGAATAAAAACAAATAAAACGCAATGTGGGTAGTCTAGATGGGAAAGCAAGGTATATTTTCCATATTTATCATACATAATGTTTAAAAAAACCATCAAGCTACATCCATCTTAAACAGTATCTTCCAAAACTCACAATTAAATTTTTCTAGTCTGACACTGGTCTATAAACATTTATACTTAAATTAAGACATTTAAATAAACTGACATTTGACTTAGAATTATGCTTATCACAAAGCTTCTTCAAGCTCACAGTAAAATTGCATTGGATACCTCAATCCTTGCCAAGAAAAGTATCCTTTTCATTAAAAGTGATTTTTCCACAATGCAAGCAGTCAAAACAGCAGTATACTTCAAACAGGTAATCAAGCACGTATTTCTTTAGCCAGAAAAAGAAAACTCCGAGCATTAATGTAGGACAAAAAAACGTTGAAAGGCAGACAAAAGCCATGCAAAGTAAGTAAAATTACACATACATAAGTGTAAAAAAACTTTGCACATACTTAATTTTATAACCAACAGAAACAATAATGAAGATACACAAACTAACTGTTCATACACATGCAAATCACAGGGAGTATGCACAGATTTTTGCCAACTCAATTAATGAGGATGTTACCCAAATGCAGGAAGAAGAAAGAAAGAAACAGTAATTACTGACATGTCTCAATACCAAAATGCACACATTCTGATACGTCTATGTTAATGCCGAGGAGAGAGGTCCAGCCCCTGCTCCTGCTTCTGGCTCAGTACGTCAAGTTCTTAACCAATGGCGGAAAATTTTCATGTGCTAAGAAAATCTCATTACCAGTGAGGGTTTTGGAATCTCAGAAAACACGAGACCATGGATAAGCTCTACAGATGCCACATTGGGCAACAATGACAGTAAATATAATCCAATAAAAAAGTGTACACAAAGAAGAATTGTCTTAAAAATTTTGTGCTTTCAAATGTTGATCTACAAACACTTTAGTTAAGAGAAAAATACACTTAAAGCTTCAAATACTTGCATGGCATATAATACAGATAGTATTCTTTAGTTGTGAAGTGCACCACTATTATTATTTTTTCAGCGTTACTACTTTGTACATTCTATGTACATGCTGAGTTTGATATCAAAAAGGTATGTCCTTGTCCTGTGTGTCTTGTGATGCAAAGGACTCTTTTGAATATCATAGTTGAATCCACATTTGAGTTCCAGAGAGGAGACTAGCACAAAACACTAACACCAATAGCAATGAAATACAACATGCTACAAGCTAGAGAGCACACTGACTACACTAAAAAGTGTACTAGATCTAAAAAAATTCGCACATACAATAATAGGGGACAAAATGGAGATGAGGAGGAAGAGGGTTGGTGAAAGCGAGAGATAATGCTGCCTCAAACTGGGGCTTACTGCATTAAGACAACAGAATGAACAAATTACTGCCACATTATTAAGAAGCTTAAAGCTTTAAAGTGAAATTAAGTAAGGGTTACAATTGACAATAAGAAAGATGGCACTTTAACTGATGTTTTAGAAGATGAAGCTTACACAATTCCTAATTATTTTTTATGCAATATCACAGACTGCATTTTTTAAAGTCCTACAATTGTGTTCTGATTGAGAAAAAAATAAACACTTCACGTAACCCATTCTGGTTTTGTGGCTAGTTAGAAATAAAACAATCACCCAGAAAACAATTATAATAATAAACATACTAAGCCTTGCAAATAAATGAGGCAAATCTTTTAGCATACAGAGCTTTGTTGGTATTTGCTTTTAGATAGACAATTTTAATGGTTTCCAAATTAAATGAGATTAATTTGGTTTTCTGCAAGCGTAATGGATTTGGGGAGGCCCAACTCAAGCAGCAAATAGCTATCAGTTTCTTCCCTTAAGCAATCACAGTGCATTTGCTGTGCATTCCGTGCTACACAATGTTTTCACATGCACAAAACTAAGTTGGTTCATTTTGAGCTTCACGTAAATTGGCAGTTTGTTAAAAAGAGACCCATTCATGAGATATGGCGCTCATTTGTTCTAATTCTACTATACACAAATGTACCCAGCAATACGGTACTAATATCAAACTAGAATATCATCTCCTCCTGCCTCACACTCCTACACTGGGCTCATACAAACACCATGCACTCAGACTGTATCAAAAGAACTTACACACTGAGAATAAATTAGCAAAACCATTACAGACCAACAAAAGACATACAAAAGTACAAAGCTCACTTTACTAAATAGAGAATGTGTGCTGTGAGCAAATGTTACTCAGGCCTCAAATGTACAATCTGAAGAGAAAAATGTACACAATTTGATTTAAAAAAATCACTATTACCTGAATTTAACATGCAGTTACTGCATGTTATTTGTTTAAATGTTCAACTGTTAGAATTATTTAATGATCGATTTTAGGCAACAATTAAAAGTTTCTTATATTACAAACAATATATCAAAGATACATGAGAAAACTAGTTCATGAATGAATTGCTGACAACCAGATACTTACTGATATGACATGTGATCTCCCATAAACTCAGCTAAAACATTTCTTTACTTCATCAGTCACAATGACAAAACTTTGTTATCAAGATACAAATCAACTCAGCCAAATGCCCTGCATTGATGATGAGCCACACATCATTCTCTAACATGTTGACACAATCAATTAGGAAACATCTCAGGTTTTTTTGGCCCCAAGAGAGGGAAATTCTGTTGATCCTTATTAGTATGTTCTCCAGGGAATGATGACCAAGAGTCCATGATTCAAAGCATCCCATAAGACTCCTATGGGCAACCTTACAGGTAATTGGAATGTGTATGGCTCTTAAGATTTGTACTAAATGAAACCAACTAAGACAATAAAAACTCATAGAGTTGAGATATAATACATTTTAAAAAGAAATCTGAAGTAGAAAACCAAGTCTGAATCAAGGCTGCCTGCCACCTGAATCTTACACAATAATATACTCAATATTTCTGGACGTCTCTACAATCAATAAAATGCCAAGATACTAGCACATATTGTCCACCATTTAAGTAGATTATAAAAATGAATCTAGATCAGCCACAAGTGGAATATGAATACAAGATTTGCAAAGGATAAAGAGACGTTCATCAAAGTACTTTGCACCACAGTTCATTTGAAAAATAAAAGAATTACTTTTGAGACACTCCATGGTGACATAATTTAGATCCACTCTAGTCAGAGAGTCACACCAGTCTAGCGTATAGGATACCCCACAGCGTACAAGATCAAACTATCGACTCAATTTACCTCCTATACTTTGCAACTATCCTACATTCACAACCACAATAAGTTTTGTTTCTTCCAAACAGACGAAACAAGTTTTCAGCTTGTTTGGACTCTAAAATATTAAAAAGATCAAATATTAAAAATGGGCTCCATGGAGAAGTCTGGTGACAGCACTATTACTTTCCTGCTTGAGGTTTGGTAAGAAATACTGACCTTTCCTCAAGTAAGCAGGGCCAACGGTATCATAGATCCTGTGATTAGCATCTCTGTCCTTTGCAAAAACTATTTAAGATTGTGTAAAAATTACAAGAACTGTTTTAACTTTATAACTTAACTGCAACCAGGTCCCTACAAAAATATATCAATTGTGTAGAGGTACACGGTACAAAGAGGTACGGCTTTGAATGACTTCACCTTAAGCTATTTTCAAGGTGGTACAATTTCATGACAGCCCATCCATAGAAATTTGAAACTCCTTCTATACAAATGAATAAATAAAAATAAAACTTTATATTGTAGATATACATATATATATTTTCATATTTATTTATTTTTCATTAAAATTTGACTTCTCTATTTGGGCTATGGACAAAATCTGTCAACCAGAAGCCTACTTATAGGCTTCATTTACAAATAATTACATATTTGAATGTGCCAAGTTTCAACAAAACACATTTAATACTGGTTTCAATGTTAAAATTGCAACCAAGGCATCTATAGGATTCCTAGGATCTGCACATTCATATTGGCACAGTTCAACATCAATCTATCTAACTTTTAGACTAGAATTTATCCACCACAATGCTCACAGACTGCAAAAACTAAAGAACTTTCCTTGAGGAAATTTTGGAGTTCTGTAGTCACACATAGTTCAGCGCATGCTGACACCTAATATCGGTGGCTCACTGGAGCATCATTGGTAAGTTACAATGGGAAAAGAATGATG
Organism: Frankliniella occidentalis; assembly: GCF_000697945.3. Lineage (NCBI taxonomy): Eukaryota > Metazoa > Arthropoda > Insecta > Thysanoptera > Thripidae > Frankliniella > Frankliniella occidentalis. The sequence goes on along the minus strand of NW_026267518.1, from coordinate 124,952 downwards.
GGAAGTAGGGTTTGTGGCCAACCACTGATATTTCAGAATTACAAGATTCAATACAATTAATTTTCATCCCAGTTTTGCTCTAAGATAAAATTTCATGTACAAATATAGCAGATGTACTGAAAAAAAAAAATCGTTAAAAAGTAAACATATTACCTAATTCATTCATTATCTAAGAGAATGAAAATTGAAATTCATAATCTTCAGCAAAGTACAAAATACAGGACATCACAAACAGAAGAAAAAGAAACCAACACAATATAAATGACCTAGAAGATCATTCACAGCCATTGCAGCATGACCTACTAATGTCGTATGGTTGACCACAGACACTAATTAAAATGTGTATCACAAAAAGAAATTGAACGCAATGTGAGGCACCACAAAAATACATTGCCAGTAAAAATTCATGTCATAAATAAAATCTATATGGCAGACAAAATCGTTGCTGAGTATTTTTTTTAAAAAGAAAAAGAGAACATACTGAAACAGAACAGTAAAATCTTGCTGACACAGACAACTTTTAGGAATGTACAAGTTAAAATGATGAGGCATTTTCTGCTTAAACCATAACAAAAGCTTCTTTACCACAAAATAAAAATGGATATTGATCTATCATTGTCTGCACCACATCTTCCAAGTGTGGTCTCATTGCCTCAAAACGCCCCATGTCACTAAATTCAATAGGTAATAGAGTTGGCCACCAACAAATGGCCAGATTCTTGGAATCCATACTGTTCAGCTTGCAATTCTCGGACACCCTGTAAGATTTAATATTATTAATTCAAGTAATTGAAACAACTTTGCAATAATGCAAAAAAGTTCTCTTACCTTACAAAATGTTGGAAAACAAACTTTAGGACTTCAAAATTCACATCAGGCATCTTCTTGAGTAAACTCCGCAGGGCAAGTAGCCGACAGCTTCGATCCCCTCTCACTGTAACATACAGCTCTGCTATATCATTATCTTAACCAAGTCCGTTGGAGATTTAGGTAGAATTCCAATCTACTGGCCAAGCATTCAGTTACCACAGTGTATTATATTACACAATTAGAAAACAAGCCCCATTTTTGGGGTAAGAAGAAAGGTGGAATTAATTAATAACTGGGCACACACTCACTCCACCCTCTTCTTTGTTATGAACAGCATGAGCTTTAAAACATGTCACATTACAAAGGCTTTGTCAACTTTTGAAACAGGAACAGAGATTCACTAAAATCATACTATCTAGTGTAAACCTTTTCAAAAATAGTTGCAATAACAGCCACTTTGTAATGCAACAGGTGTTTAAATTGAAATTGTAACATTACAAACCTGATATATCTTCTAATTCTGTCATTGCTTCTTCAGTGAATAATGGTGGCAAACGCTTAGAAAAAAAGTCTTTCAAAGCAGTAGCAACTGCATTTACTGGTATGTCCAGCTCATGAATATCAACAGATGAATCTATAGAACAAATAACAAACCATGATAGAGTACAAGAAGAACTACGTCGTATTTACAGCATATTGGAATAATTACGGTAACTTACCCTCTTCAAACTTCTGGAAGAGTAGGTCAACATGGGCTCGGTTTCCAGGCACACGGTAAATTCCTTCAGAATCCAACCCCTCTTCTTCAATGAACTTGACACATTTTTCAAGAAGCAATGGCACAGAATTATCATCAGATTGAACAAAATCTTGAAGAGTAGGAGCTGATGCTCCTGAACCACCACTGCCACCACTCCCCACTCCACTACTTCCCCCAGCAGACAATTGCTTTGTCACAGATTGCTGCTTCTGTTGCTGCTTCTGTATTTTTTTCTTTTCCCTCTCTTTTTCCTTTTCAGCTAACTTCTTCACCTCCTTCTGACGCTTTTTTTCAAGTTTTTCATCATCCTTAGCCCTTTGTTTTTCTTTCCTTCGATTGAGTTTGTCATCATCTTTCAATTTGCTTCCCATACCAAACTAAAAATTAAGAATTAAAAATTAGAAGGCAAAAATTTATGCAAGAAACAGCAGAAGATTGCAAGCAATTTTAAATACCAGAGGAGAATTGACATCTCTGGGAGAAGAAACATCAAGACTTGACTCATCATCGTGTATGCGTCCATATGAGCCTTCTAGTTTCATTTTTGCTGAAATAAAAATCATACAGTAAGACAATTTCTTATAGAAACATACCTCTAAGTGGGAACAAGGAAAAAGATAATAATAAAAACCAACAGCTACAGCTATTATTAAACACTTTCAAAGTTTTGAAGATTCTATAAAAATAAGGAAGAGACTCTTGAATAATTTATGATAGTTCCAACTCCACTATTTAGATTAGATTAACCAAGGCAGTAAAATAAAAAAAAAACTACCGTACTACACCTTTACCAAACTAACACTAGATGTAGTCTACCATAAACTTCTGAAGTGAAACCTTTTCCATGCAACACATTTTCCAAGCTACACAATAGCAAGCCACTTATTGAGAAAACAGTTTTGTTATTGGCCCAAGGAACTGCACAGAAATCTACAGTAAGACACAGATATGATCCAAGACTTCACAGCGAGTTCCTCAGGATTGTCATGTAAACTTTGGTACGATGGCTGTGAAAGTGAAATCTGAGTAAGAGAAGTCATGCACGAGTAATGTCTTGCCACATTTCAAAAAGAAATATCTACCATTACATGTCTAAATTTTAGAATGTCAGCTAGAATGAAATTCAATAACTATATCTCAGAAAATATTCAACAATAGAAAGATTATTTAAATCTATAATAATAAAAAACAGTCACAAATCTTAAGCCACAAAATTACTGGAAAAATGAAAATGCATGAAGTTATTCTGGCAAATTATGCAACTCAAGTTAGATAAGAACTATCAACTGGAGACACCAAAATTAAACACAAAACACATCTATACAGCACTCGTCACACAATGTAACACTTACAGGAGGGGGAGAACATGTCATTGTCGAGGCTTGGGGGATTCGGCACCACAGGAGGTCTAGGAGCGGGTCCAAGGGTTCGTTTTTTCAATCGGAAAGAATGTTTTTCAAGTTTTGTTTGAGGTCTCATAGCAGAACCAGCTGACATGTCTGGATCACTTGCATCGCTTGCATCAGAAGGTGATTCGCTGTTTGCTGTGGGACAGATTACATGTCCACATATTTTTACATCGTCTAAGTAGAGCAAAAACTACGAAGTTTTGTAAATTCAATGTAAATATTTTTCAAAAGGTATTAAGAAATTTTAATAACTATAGGCATTATATAGATAGATTAAAATAAATTGGAAGCAAAATTGATTAAGTTTACATATTTAAGTGCAGTACAAAAAAATAGGAAAAGAAAAACATGGAATCAGCTGAAGATAGCAGCAAAATCAAAAAAAAAACTGATGCTGTAGCCTACCACTTTCTTTTAAACTTGGCTTATTAAAAATTAAAAGGAAGAAAAGAGCTTTCTAAAAAAATAAGAAAATCAAAACCCAAAATTCTAAACTGGGTAACTTGTGTGTCTTTACATCTAAGTAACATTTGCTGGGAAGTAACATCTGTCAGCCAGAATTATTTCAGACTTGTTTCATCATTTGCTCCTCAATTATGTTAAGTGAAGTAGAAAAAATGCACAAAGTTAGTACCTCTCTCAAGGGAATCGCCCGCACCCCGGGACTTCTCATCCTTTAAGCGATAGCTAAGCATCCCTGCCCCATCTGGAGCAAAGGATTGCATGTTGGGAACCCGTGGGGTAGGAACAGGGATCGCCGTCCGCTTCTTACGGACACGTTTGTGAGGCGCGGGCTTGCGATTCGCTTTAGAATATGCTTCTGCAGCTCGCTGCTTTCGCTCCAGAGAGCTCCAATCACTGTCCGATTCAGAGAATGCTAGGAAACAACACATGGTATTAGACAAAGCAGACAGTGAGTAGTAGTAATACTTCCTCCACATCACTAAATTTTTCTGACATGTAGAACAGAGAAAATGGGTGAGGATGGATGAGGATTTCTGTAATGATGGCCTAAAATGATAATGTCTTGTCAAAATTAAAACGAATCATCTGTTTTTCTAACTATTCCCATCTACATGGCTGTTTAAACAGAAAAGAAGCACCCAAAAGATGGCGTTGACTACAAGCGCAGAGAAGAAAAGAAGCCACAAATGGTAGCTCTTACACCATACATTGGTTAAATCAAAACATCAAATTTGTATGGGTTAGTAAATCATTCTGCATAGAGATCATTGGAATGTATCTACATTGATGAAGACCCTTAAGTACTGATTCAATACATTTTTGCACATACAATATGAAATTAGAAAATGACCTGACCAGATTACTATCAGTCATGATTAAAAATATAAAATGAAAAGAATGGCATACCTGGACGACCTTTCTCACGTCTGTGACGAACTTTCGATTTATTGTTGCCAACAGCATCTTGGACCAATGCATATGTATACTCTCCATCATAAGACGAATACAGGCTAGGCACTGCATCCTTCACCTAGACAAAACAAAGTTATTTTTTATACTTAAGAGACTTTGAAGCAAGGAAAATCATACTTCTGTAATCTGCAATAATTTTAAATTAAAAGGCATACTGGGGCAAAATACATAGCAACTTCACAAACAACAAGTTTGACAATAGCAAAGAAGAAAACCAAAATCATGCGGCTTTCAAAACATAAATGCTATTAGGTCTAAGAGTTTTATGAGCGTATTTTCATACAGGCAATATTCAGTAGGACATGCACTTCAAATCATGCAAAAAGAAACAAAAAACAAACCAAAAAAACAACAACAAAAAACAACTGACAAATGATGTATCATGCATTTAAATACTTTTGTAAATAAAGTATTGCTTGGCAAGCATAATAAATATGCATTTAATTAAAGCATGCTTAAAATTATGCACACAACAATGCACTTAAGTGAAACTGTCTCAAAATACATTAACTTCCGTAAGACACAGATAGAAACAAGAAATGGTGGCACCTCATTTTATCCTGACAAAGAAACCAATTCCCATACAATTTCATTAAAACTCTCACCTGTGCATATTCTGAGACTACATCCATATTTTCTTCTCTAGCAAGGGGAGCATGGTGGCCATAAACAGGTCTCTGTAACTTGACTAGCTTCGATTCCTTTCCTTTCACGTTCATGCGAGCAATTGCATCTGTCACCAGGGAGTATTCCTCCATGTTCAATTTGCCAGGTTGCTGGAATCATTATGGGTAGTATTTAAGTCGGTGGATACCAAAATATTCTAATTGGTGCAGTACTAAACCTGACTATGCCCAATATTCAACTGTTTTCACAGGCACGTTTTAGGGCAGGATGGGGGATCACAATTTTCATTCCCACAAACAACCTTTAATTTTTATTGAATAGCCACTTGGAGGGGAGAAGAACAAACATTGACTTAAGTGTAACCAAAATTTAAGGTTTATTTTTATGGTGAGGCAGGCTTAAAAAAGCTGAAGTTTGAATGAGGGCCAAATCATGCTGCCTAAACTGCAGAGATTTAAGCAGAAGACTAAAGGTGACAATTATTTAAACATCTATACTAAAATTTGGCTTTGAATGCTTCTTTACAGCTTGGAAAAAAAATAATGCAGTTAAAAGGGGGAAAATTCATATCATGCTTCATCATTTAGTAATTCTTAAAATTTATTAATAACAAAAAATGGGGTAAAATTTCTAAGGCTCAGGCGTGTCATACTGCGTTAGATAGTTACTTAAGCAGATAAAAAAATGAGATGTTAAAAAACAAAAAGAATAATTATTACAAATTTTACCTTAAGTGTGTGGCTGTTACCCTTCGGCCTTGTTTTCGTGGGTGGAACATGGCGACGACCAGTAGTGAAAGCGCGGTGAGCATAGTTGTTCATCCACATGCCTTCGTCTCCATCAGTGCGATGAAGAAAGACAGAATCATCCACCCATCCTGTGAGAAAGATAGATAACCCTGGTCAAAATATCTCTTAAACCAGATACAATGTCCTCGGAATACAATACAATATTACACCCAATCCTACGGTGCTGTTACACAATTACTCGTCAACAAAATACAACAGAAAAGAATGAAAGAAAGAGATGGAGATAAAACATGAATATGAGTGTACTTTTCATCTTATGATTAAGGACTTAAATGAAACACAATGTAACAGTAAAAGAAAGCAAAAAAAGCGAAATCACAACCGTCAAAACTAAAAGAAACAAAATTTTAACAAATAGACGGTAATTCACCTGAATCTCTTGTGGCAAGGGACTCCCTTGATCCACTTATGTCAGCTAGGGAAAAAGACAAAAAGCTGTTAGTAAAAGTCAGTAAATTTGGCTTGACCCTGGAGACAGAGTATTTGTACAAAGAAATTCTGCCACTCCTAGACATATAATGTAGCTCTCAAATAATTTAAATGTTTCCAGAAGTCAAGGTATCGATAGCACATCTAACATGAACACAGAATCCCACTAAGGCAATAAGGAGCAGTAGCAAGATTCCAACACAAAAAGCTGTCTAGCAAAGAAAATAAATAGGATATTGAAGATAAGCATAACGATCAATGGTCCAGTTTGTCCAAGTCAAAGTATATCACCAATTCAGATAATGATGCTCCATAAAGAGAAAAAGAAAATAACAAAATAAGTATTAAAACTGGACTCAAGTGCGTTGATTTATGATTCATTGACAGAGAAATCCAGCAAACTCAAAATGAGATAAATGAAGAGTAATAAAAAAAAATAGAGCAATGCAAAGAAAGCATGCCTATCAATGAAAGGCTCACTGCTATACAGTGGCTTAAGAAAGATCATGCTTTGGCATTGCAAGAGAGATTTTGACAACTGTTTATGTATAAAATCTAAATCATCATGCATCTGAAAGGGTAAGTCCCTGAAGCATACATAGAAGAGTGTACTGTACAGTATATGGTTTTGTCCAGGCAAAGAATCATTTCAAGAATAAGTAGAAAAATAGCAAACTCCCTCACTGGCATTCAAATTTATCACAAATTAAGAAAAGAGATGACCAATTCAAAATGTCAAACAAAAAAGCTTTTGAAGGTATCATGGTCATTTGCTAATTTTCTCCCAATCTGAAATGTGCATGCTTATTTTATTTTATATAAAAAGGGGAATAAGGAACTTGTTTCTTTTTTTTTTTTAAGGGTATGAAAATAGTTTGTGCATCACTTAAAATGAAGCGCCTATCTATCACGTGTAGTGCGTGTCCATGACTAAATGTAAAACTATTATACGGTACATGTAATTTCGTCGAGACTGGTGTGAGACCCGGAGGGCAGAGTAGTCGCCTTGACGAGTCGGTGTGGGTGACGCGGCGGGTGGTCAGGGGGCGCGGGCTCTGGGGGAGTGGTGGGAGGGGGGTACACCTGAAACCCTGTGCACAACCAATGCCATCACCACCACACACCCCGAAGCAAGAGCAGACCAGACAAACCGTCACAAACTCATCACATAGACTCATAGCAAGACATATATATAGTCACATCATTTCATGTTAAAGAGACAGCTGAGATGAAACAGCTTTCCCCCACATTTAAACAGTCAGAGGACAGAGAATTATTGAAAATTCTTAAGTAATAAGTATTTGTTAATAATGAGAAACAAACCTCCTGAATGATAAGTATCTGATTAAGTATGACTCAGTAAGAATAGATTTCCATTATCAAGGATGAGTAATAAGAGCTAGGTTGCTCAAAGTAATTTAAAACAAAGCGATCTTACCTTGATGCATCTTGGCATTCTTGATGTCACTTGGTTTGACTAGGCTTTCACCATTTTCCTGGCTGTACATTTCTACATGAGAGTAGATATCACTGTCATCACTGGGACTGAGAAGGTGGTCATTAAAGGAAGGTGAGAGGTTAATGTCATCTCCCTGCGATGCATCAGTTGGAAGTCGTTCATATATTTCAGATCCACTTCTATAGTTTGAAAAAATAAAAATGTTATAATGGAGTGTGCATGTATACAGAGTATTATTCAAAAGGTCAGATTTATTTAAAAAGTACTAGTACTTACCCATCATTAGAGCCACCTTTACAGTGGTAGCTTTCAAGTCGAGGTGGTGGTCTGGGTCTTCTTCCAGGTCTTACTTCTAATGTACATTCAGCAGACCGACTAAGACCAGGGGGCTCCTCCATATTGAAGGCTTGTTCAATTTCCGGCTTTTTGTCCCAAACCTCTTTAAAGAATGGTGTATAGAAGGCGGCTGTAATTAATAATAAGTTAATTAATGTCAACATAGATAGAAAATCTAAAATTTCAACATTTTCAAGAAATAAAAAAATATGATGAGGTTTGTAACCGTTTTCCCACTTACTTTTCTGTTGACAAGATGATGATGATGTCATAAAATGAGCTCCAAGGCGATCTGCTACGGCATTGCCTTCTGTCATGAGCAAATGACTGAGATCACTGCTGAAGAATGCATTGGCACCACCTGTGTCTGTCACTGCCATTATTTGGATTGGCAGGTTGGGAATATTCAATGAAAAGGCGCTGCAAAAAACAAATGAACTACTGAGTGGACGTTTAGGTTCTACAATATGCTTCCTATAAACAGATGGTTTAACAAAATCTCTCTTCTTAGGGGAAAAATGTAACTTACTTTAATGTAGCCAGTGAAGCTTTTCTTTTAGTTGAGTAAACCAGGATGAACCCATGAACTAGGTCATCTCGAAATGCATTGGCACCATGGTATGACGAAATAATAACCTCAACCTTTCGTTTGGAATCACCGAGGAACGTTTCAAGAATGATGCTGCGTTCTCCACTTAAAAAGCAGCACTGATGATTTAAAAGTGGACCAAGAACATTTTCCACAGAGTATGGATCACCACAGAACATACACATGATTATCCTGTAAAAGTTATAAATATGATATATATGATACATACACAATACTTTAGGATCATAAAATTCATGAGTAGCTACTGCAAGAATACCTTATGTCTGGTTCTGAGCCATCCATAACAGATTGATAAACATTGATGAATCCTGCTCTGTGATGAATACTCAGTATAAGTTGTCGCAATCCATCTGCCACAAGGTTGGCATTGAATCGTTGGCTTAGGTCAATATCCTCCATGGTGACATCAATGAAAGGACACTGCAGGCTACAGCAGGATAATAAAAACGAGTTAGCGAAATCTTTAGACGCAGAACGCATACAATTTATAAGCAGTATTAGAAAACATAAATGATATACCTATCAGCAAGACTCTGGCCTTCTTCTCGGAGCCTGAGAACTTCTTTTTCCTCAACAGATGGATCAGCAACAAATAAAATGACAATGGGAAGGCCTTGAAATGGAAGACGGTCATCTTGTTCCAAATTTGAAAGCAGTGTTTTTTCAAGACTCTCACGGACATATTCAAAAGTTGAAGGGTTTGAATAAACACAAAAACAGCCTAAAACCAAAAAAGATATTCAATAAATAGAAGTGTAAAATAAAATAATTTCAAACATTTTTCTCTTTGATAAAATAATGAAGAGGTCTTACCATGGGGTACAAAGTCTGATGTTTTGAATGAATTTTGAGGTAAGCTGACATCACCATCAATGATTCGGTAATCCAAGCTGTACAACTGACAGTCAATTTCATACTCATCATCATCACATTGGGTCTGGCGAAGAAAGATAAAATACACAAATTAAACAAACAATCATATGACAATGAGCCAATCTTAAACTATAAGTACAGACCCTGATCTCTGTGACTAGTTCATCTGCCAGGCCATCAATGCCCAAAATCACTAAATTCAATTGATTATTGTCTGAGCTAAGCATCCATTGGCTGCTGTGATTCCATGAAGAGGGTCTGATGGGAAAAGAAACCAAATTAGGAGACAGGTTGTGGTTGGGAAGATATTCTAGGACACAAACTTTGAGATGTTACCATTACCTGTGTGCTTTGTTGGCTAGAATGCGTTCAATGAGAGCATCCATACAGTTTGGAAAAGCAGGACAATGTTCACGAATGGGACAGTGAACAAAGCCAAGGTGCTGGAAAAGCATTAATTTGCGATCCTGATCCAAACGGTCAAGGGACTTGTAACGGGAGTCTTCCTGGAGTGCATCTGTTATTTCCTTTATGTCATCTTGAGTTATAGTACCAGTAGGAGCAATGCTCTTGAAATGATAAAATAAGTCAGCATGTTCCAAGAGAAGTTCCTACAAAATTTTGAAAGGTTAGTAAGAAATTTAAAGATAACTATGTATGGTATAGAAAAATAGGACAACATATATATTGTACCTGGAAGTTATGCTTTGCTTTTTCAACAATCTCTTTCTGGTGACGATCATAGATTGCCTGACACTCATGGTCTGAGAGAGCTTCAAAACATTCACGTCCCATAAAAAGTACTCTGACTTCAGATAACAGCTTCCCAGGTGTGACATATCCTGTATCTTCCAGTAACTGCTTGAATTGCTTCTTGTACCTTTCAATTGAAAAAAAAAAATGCATTGATTAATCAATTCTCAAACTGTTAGAATACAGGCTGTTGGGATTAGAACTCCTTACTCAAAATGAGAAGAGAAACAATCTTTACTGATAATACTAAAAGCTGATTCACACATACCTTTTGGGAAGCCTTCACCACACAAGCAGCAGACACAGGAAAAGAAACACAGATATCACCATGTTAGTTCATTGGGTTAATTTGACATAGAAAAAGTTTGAAAAGCCCCCAAACCACATACACAGATTATTATATAAACAATATTCACATATCCCACAAGTGAAAGCTAAGGCCAGCTGCAATGCCCAATGCAAGCTTCGGAAGAACATTGTTAAATAGTTGCCGGATGACATTTTAACATATAAACAAATTATTCAAGCATGACAGGTTTTGAAAACCCAGACAATAGACAGATTAATATTTGGATTGTGTCATGATATTTTGTGTCCCACCACCAGAATTAAGAAGCTTATAGATAATTTTAAAAACTCACTCTAGTCTCTTTTGTTCCTGCTGAAGAGCATTGACATGATTCTTGAAAACAGTCTCAGCTTCTGTGGTATCAAGAACATCAAACGGTATCCGGGTTTCGGATGGATCATCAAAGTCACCCTCTGTCCATGGTAAGTCATCTGGACACTCATAAAAATATTGACTGAAATCGGGGTGATCTTTGATGTGTTGTTGGACAGAAGGCCAGTCACTGGAAGAGAGCAAATTGTAGGATGCAAAAGCAAATTCCAAACAAAACACAAAATTTTTGGCTGAGTTCAAACCACACTAAAAATTACTGCTAGTGCTAATGTACAGTAATGTATGTAGAACTATACGATACAAAATCACAAGGCCAAGTTTCAGGTTCAAAAAGTTAGTGAAACAGGTTGCTGCCAACCCAACAGACACAACATAGCATGTCTTCAAGTAAGGCTAACAAATTTCATAAATTATTTAAAAATGAAAAAGGTAAAATCAGTGAACAATGAAATGAGCAACTACAAAATATGTAAACACACTCAGCCAAAATTTCACAGCATTCAATATACGTAAAAGAGGGGCCCACATAGCAATGGTACTATCTGACTTACCTATCCATTAATGTGTTCAGGTCAGGGATCATTTCTTGAAGGACATCAGGCAACATTTCCATGAATCCTTCAACTCGTTCCGCCAAATACTCATCTTTCAATTTCTTCACGTGCCGACGGAAAAGACGATGTGCACTATCCATTCCAAATTGATCAACAAAGCGAATGAAGTCCGGTTGATTGGTGAGTTTCTTGGAAGTTGGATTCCACATTGCCCGATAATCAGTGACCTGACATTAAACAAGAACAGTAGATTGGTTAAAAAACATTCAAAATTCTTGGAACAGGAGGAGAGATGAAAATGAAAGGGACGAAATGGATTTAAGTTGGTCTATTCATACCTGAGACCTAATGAGCCTCTGGAAGACCTCTGTAGCTTGATCTAAAACCTCTTTGCGTGCTCTTGCAGCCTCAATGAAAGGCACAACTTTCATCCTACCCTTTGAACGATCAATGAGTTGAGCCAAAGCTATGAATGCATTATCTACATTAATATTCTCATGAGCTGATGTTTCAACAATAGGAATTGTGCCTTTGTACTCTTTCCTGTTAACAAGCTTTTCTGCTTCTTTAACATAAATCTCACTTGCATCGTCATTCTTGGTAGTGACCAATATAACTGGTTTCTTTGTTTTCATGATGTTGTTGAGAATAGCAGCTACAACTTCTGTTTGCTTTTCAATAGATCGACTTGGAACAACACTAACATCATACAAGCACAAAAAGCCATCAACATTAAACTTGCCATCAGGAATGACCTTCTGTTCATATTCCTTCTCAATTCCTGAAGGATAAAAGAAAGAGTAAGGAGATTTCTTTTGATAAAAATGGAACGTCTATAAATTGGTTGTTTCTTTTCCATAGTAAACTACTTACCCAATTGATTTTTACAGATATACATTAGTTTTTCAGCTGAAGTAAGTTTGGTGTTGGTGCATCTCTTCATGTATGGTTCCATTTTACCACCCTTAAAAGGTTGAAATGATGCATCGTCAATGAATTCTGTTTGTTCAATAACTTGGAAGAGAACTTCTTGGCCTTCATCTGTTGGCTTCACTATGTCACCCCAGTACAAAAAGTGATCATTGTTAACCACTCTTCCACTGAAGTCAGTCTGTAAAAAAGAAAAGAAGGTCGGTCAGACTACATCATTGTGTGTTTTTGGTAGCAAGATTTGAAAGTTGTCAATACCTGACTGAGTACTGATATATGGTCGACACTGTAGTCATCTGCTAAAGAGCGCATGAACCGGTTACAGAGGCATGATTTTCCAACACCTGCCTGGCCTTTATCCTTTTCTGTTCCAGAAAGGCCAACCACAGCAACATTTATTGCCCGTAAGGACTCACCCTTACGAGCCATACTGCTGCGGAACTGTAGAGAGAAAACAAATTATGAGTCAAGAAAAATTCAACAGCAAATACTAACAACACTAAATAAACAAAACAAAACCACAATAAAAAAAAAATTAAACGAGTCTGGTAAGCTAAAGAATTGTTCCAAATTCAAAATGTTACTAAAGTGCTACTCCAACAGACTACTTCAAAGCAAATGACTAAACTAATCAAGTACTTACTTACCATTTTTATTAGTTTTTAACCACACAAGGTAGAAAATAGAATGGTCTTCACCTGACATTGTCCACAAACATACATTTGTTCCACAATGAGCCTTTAAAAATATATATAAAAAAATAGAAAATCAAAAGGGACAAAATTAATATGAAGCATCTAAATTCATACCATTTCACAAACTATGAAAAATTAAGTAAACAATCAGACAAATAAAAAACTACAACCTAGGTAACTTTAATTAAATATTACTTAACAAAGAAACATACAGCATTTTAAATTTATGATAAAATGCGGGGGGAGATAAAAGTATGTGAAATACATGCAAGATCTACAATAACGTCAATATAGGAACTGAAATATGTCATCAATACGTTGTAGGTAAGATAAATTTAATGGAATGTCTTACCTAAACAGCTAGCAGCAAGGAAAGCTTTTAAGCTCACCAGTTTAACTCAGACATGTCTAGCATTGCTTTCGACTCAAGTGCCATAAGGCTGAGCAGTAGTTAGACCAACTGCATTATAAGAAAAGCCTGGAAAAGTAGAGTGCGAATAATGGCAAATAGTAAATGCGATAATTTTACAAGTCTTAAATTAAATAATGTGTCAATAACATTTAATTATCTCAATGTTTAGAGAGGGATGAGCAGGCATAACATATAGAAATAAGGAAATAATGAAAAGTAATAGCAATTTAGGATGTGAATGCATTAAATTGCCACAATTTTCGTTTTGATGTAACAATTTTGACATTGAAAGAAGGGAAGTAGGGAGAAGTGACTCCCCTTGATGAACCAACCAAAGGTTATGACAACAGCATTTATTTAGTGTATGAAGCATATGTTGAATGAAATGTTAGTACTTAATACATTCATTTGATTTTTAAACATTTGTGGGATAGAAAAAAATGTAACGTCTATATCAAGAAAGTTATCAAACCTTCTTCTGAACAAACTAACACTATGCCAGTACCTTTTTCCTAACAACTATTGCCGACTACATTAACAACCGCGAAGTCTAGTTACCGCTGAGATCGATAAAATGTTAAAGAACTGTCGGTGCCAATTTCATTTGGTCTCAGTTAATCCAACTAAGGAACGCGACTACACAAAAGAGCAAAAAAATCGCATCTCAGTTCCTTTCACATGAATGAAAGTGCTCTGCAGGGGGCTGTCACTTACTTGAAAGCTAGGGATCGGCGAACTCGTTGTGAGCACAAATATGGTATTCTGTCGTGTTGAAAAGCGGCACATAAGAAGGAGCTGTTTTCCTAGGCTGCAGTTGGCCGTACGAAAGAGAATACGCTAATTACTTGGCAAATAAGTGCGAAAATGATCCAACCTCGAGTTGGGAGGATCCAAGGTACCTATAGTCCATTCATGAAACTCACAGTTCTTTCTGCAAACCGCTCAGCAGACGACAAAATACTTTGAAAATACACGAACCCACGAAACCTCTAAAGGACGATCCAATTCGATAGAAACTTAGAAAACGTAAAATAACACTTTGTGTTCACCTGTGATACTCTGGTTTGTCTACTGATTTGGACGCCATGTTAGAAAATTTTGTGATGAGAGTCCATGAGCAATGTGAAAAAAAACTCAGAACTGGATGACTCGAGACTTAAATCACTATCTCAAGATGTGTCTGCAATCGCTAGATCCCCACGTATTTTTAAAGGTGTCAGTAGAAAGAAATGGTTCTAGCTTTACCCATTTAATGTCGAATAAATACAACAAGCGTGGAAAGAGCTTATCTAGGCTGCCGTGCCAGTCGACAACCTGGGCGCATGGCATCTGAACGTTCCCTGCCAAACAGTGGGAAAAGAAAGGAGGCCCACAAGAGTTTGTGATTCTAATTATGGCAATGGCTGGTGTGCACTAAAATATAAAAAAATGGCAGTTTGATGTCTTTAGAAATCTTTTGAGAGGATGATTTGTGAGTGATTTCGTTTCAAACATGACTGACGCGTCGGAAGATAACATGGGCAAGTGTTCGGACAGCGATGAAGCTTCTGAACTTCGTGTAAAGCTCGAAGAAAATGTGAATTTGATAAGCAGACAGTCTCAAGAGATAGCCACTTTGAAAAGTGAGCTGAAAGCAGTGCTCTCTGAAAGAGACATGCTTCTGTGTGAAGTGAGCAGATTGAAGTTTGAAATGGAAATGTCGGATTTGAAACGTCTACACGTAGTAAGGTAAGTGACAGTTAACTTGCCTTCCAACCTCGGTTGACTTCTCTTTAGGCTCAACTTTGTCAGCTGTTGCTGCTTCCCTTTAATTCTTAGCTTTGCAGTGAAGATGGTTGAAAGTATTTATCATTTTTAATCTTATTGAAGGAAAAGTTGCATTGGTATCTGTGTAGGGCATCTACCATGCACAAATTCTGTTCTGATTGTCACCTCACTGAGGCCCATGTGAGTGTTTCATTGAACTGTCAGACATTGTTTACATTGTCTCAGTAACATCATTATTTATTACTACTGGCCTTGTGGTGGATTTTTAAAATGTAGTCATGATTTGTCAATGTCATACATGAGTGTAAAAGTTGTAGAGCTGTCAGTCCTGTCAGACAACAAACCTTGTTCCTCCTTCCTGGGGGGTCTCTGTGCAGACATTTTGTAGGTGGCTTTGTTCGAGATAGCTTTATAACATTTTCACCTAATAATGTGTATTTCCATTCGGCCCTAGACCATGTGATTAGCTGGTTTTCCATTCATTCATTTATGCATTCATAATTTCATTCATTCATGTAGTCATTTCAACTGGTCTGTTTGCTGAACTGATTCTTCGCTGCGTTCGCCCACTAAGACCAAATTGCCACCGAGATAGTTGCTGACTGCCTGGGATTTGACTTTGAGTGGCGACCAAAATGGCGTAAGTTCATAACTTTCTCTGTACCCTGAAAACGAGTGTTTGAGACTCCCTTTACTGGCACATTGAGCTTCAACACCCCATGCTCTAGTTTGTGCTTGGGTGCCCTCCTCTGCATGAAGCTGGTTAGGCCCTTAGGTGACTCTGCATCTACCTGACCGCCCACGCCCCTGCTTAAGGTGAGGTGATGCTCAACTGTTGCGCGGGAGGGCGGGGTG